>NC_056733.1:1557269119-1557349119 GCF_019279795.1 Protopterus annectens
GGTCTCACTGAGACAGATACCTGCTGTCAAAATCATGACCTCAAGCTAAATGCCAAAAAGTGCATAATCATCCCCTTTGGAAAAAAACAAAGTACCCACAAACTATCACATAGGTGGTAGTTCCCTAAATACGGAAGACGTAATAAGGGTTCTGGGGACCCAAGTAGATAGTAATCTCTCCTTTGATAATCACATTGCCAATGTGGTTAGAAAACCTTCTGTGTAGCCCACCTAATCAAAAAAGGGTTTGCATCCAGATCAAAAGATGTCATTGTGCCCCTCTACTCATCACTCATCAGACCCATCATAGAGTACAGTGCCCCATTTGGGATGTACCTTACTAGACACTTGCAACAGCTGGAAAGACCACAGAAGTACCTCACCAAGAGGATCACTGGCCTCAAACAGATGCCCTATGCAGCTTGACTGAAGAAATTCCAGCTGTACTCAGTTGCATACCGCCTACTCAGAGGTGATCTCTGACTGGCATACAAGGCCATGTCCAACCCAGAATTGACGGACATGCTCCACTTAAAGAAAACCATATCCCTTTGAGCCACATGCTCTAGGGATCTAAACCTCACCACAACAATAAATAGGACGTGCTGGAGGGATAGATTCCTGTCCCAGAGACTTCCCATGCTCTAGAACAAGATTCCAATCTATATTAGGCAGAGCTCCTCACTAACACTCTTCAAGAGAAACCTTGAGAGTGGATAGGAAACAGAAAGTTTACCCCGGGGATCACTTCAGTGGCTCTGCTGGACAGCATCACAGGAAACTAATCTAAGGGGGTGGCAAAAGCCAAGACATTCTGGCTAGGCTTATAAATGCCTTCAGGCAGATAGCCTAGTACCTACCTATGAACCTCTGAATGCTGAAGTGTAATGATTCTCACTGTGCACAAGGGCAAACCATCAATGGACCCTGGAAACTATAGAACCATAAGTCTTACTAGTTGTATATTCAAAGCCATGAGAGGAATAATGGAAGTTATTAATAAAGACATAAAACATCTTCAAACACTGAAACCAAGCCAGCTGGGTTTCATCAAGAGAAGATCATGCCTATTCCACCTTTGAGAAGGACACCAAGGTAATGGATTAGGGCAAAGTGGTTCATACTGTAACGTTGACCTAGCTAAGACATTTGATACAATAATCTACTCAGATATTGTAAGCAAATTCACACATATTAGCATAAACTCCTATGTTATGCACTGGATAGCCACTTGGCTCTCAGATAGGACCCAGGAAGTTATGACAGGGGTTACCACCTCCACAAAGAGGCCAGTCAGTAGCAAAGTCTCTCAGGGCTCTGTCCTAGGTCCACTCCTTTTTGGCATCTACTTCTTAGAAGAAAAGGACAGAGTCATGGGCATGTGGCTGACTAAGTTTGCAGATGATTTCAAACTAGGAGTAGTCACAGAATCCACTAAGACACCATTATCCTACAAGAAGGAATAAAACAGACAAAGAGCTGGCACCAAAGCCATCAATTAAAACTTAGTCTAAAGAAATGTATAATAGTACCTTTGTGAAGTCAGTTATCCTAGGAAATTACCTTATCAATAAAACACCCCTAAGTGTAGAACCATATACATGTAGATATTAACCTGGTTTTCAACCAACATGTGTATAAGGTAGCAAGGAAGCCATTCAATTTTGCTCAACTTATAAGCAAAGGCATGGAATCTAGGTCCAAGTAAGTCAATGTTTTATTGTGCTTGCCCCTCATCAGAGCCATAATTGACTACAATGCCCCCTTTGGTATGTACCTGACCAGGCACATGCAACAACTGGAACATCCACAGAGGTTCCTCTCAAAAAGAATGTAGGACATAACCAGCATGTCATATGCAGACTGCCTCAAAGCCCTATCTCTATACTCTGCTTCCTACAGACTGTTGAGAGGTTGTCTATGTCAGACATACAAGGTATCATTGGATCCCACTCTGATGGACCTTTTGCATACCCACAAAATGAATAGAATGATAATTACTCAGTCTAGAGATATAAACATTGATTGCAACATAAATATGACACAGTGGAGGGAGAGGTACATATCAGAATTCCCCTTCTCTGGAACAGGCTAGCCATCCATGTAAAGCAGAGCACTTGCCTAACGCCTTTCAAGAAAGACCTGGACTGGTGGATGGGAAATGGGAAATACACACCAGATCTAGCACTTATGTCTCTAATGGACAGAGGCAGCATGTGAACATTGCTCTAGCTTACACATGACCCTTAAAATAAACTCTGAGGTGCATAATCCTTCAGTATACAATTGGAATGCTTAACTAGGCTTATAAAGGCCTCAGTGGTCATTAGTTTAATGTACTGCTATGAACCTATGGCTCTATATGTTGATTTATGTAGTTTCACCAAAGGACACAAAATGCAAAACACAGTTAATAATAGGCTAAGTTAGTGTGGTATAAAGTGGCATATTGATATTAATGGAGTGACTGTATATGGCCTTTACAATTGTTTGGGTTTCAGATATGCATTTCTTACTGTTGTAGGTACACACTGGACAGCATTTAAATTGTTTATCCTTGTCTTGAGATGTTTAAAGACAGTGACTTTTTCATACTTTGACCATTTATTTTGCATTTTAGGCCCCATTTGCAAACTCTAGATGATGTAGTTATTTACAAAAAATCAAGGTCATTTCTTTTGCATCAGGCGCAGATCTTTTCAAGAGTATCATGTAGGATTTTAGCATCCTGGGAGTATTCAAAATGACCATCAAGTAGTATCACCTGTAGTAATCTGAGCAGGAAAAAAAAATCATAATTTTACTGAAAAGTGACAAGAAATTAGAAAACAAAGAACAATATCTATGTCTGACATACATGCTAATGATGTATATAAAAATCTGTTACAAAGTAAAAATGTTTCCTGTCCTAACAATCTATTTTTGAACTCTGATTTAAAAAATGTGCTCTGTAAGGTCTTCCTAATGTGAAATGTCTTTAAAGACTTCCAAGTACTATCTAGGAACTTAAATTGAAAATAGATTTTTTTTTCAAAACAAGTTAAATAATAATAGTTTAAGTCAATTAGAAATGTTATAATCCATGACTGAAAAGCAAAACATTCATATTCGTCATATGGAGAATGCTGACGATGGCAATGATTAAAGAATGAAAGAGAAAGTAACTCACTGAGACTTTTTACTAAAACAAAATATTTGGCTAATCAACAAAATTGAAGACCTAGTAAAACAGAGATAGAGAGAAGAAATAGCATAAGAAATTTCAGAGTTCTTGAAAATAAAGAGGGTCATAATATAATTTCCTTTTGACTGCATGTAGTCCTCAGATTTTGACTTCATAAGAAGGACTATCCTATAGTATAAAATAGAGTTATACAAAAACACATTTCACTAAACCTTTCAGCTACATCTAGATTTACTGTGGCAACATTTATTTTATTTCTGGAAAAAGAACTGCCATTGAAAACTGTCTGAATGAGGTCACCAAGAAAATAATACATATTACCATAAGATTTCATAATGACCATGCAAAAAAGACTTTAGAAGGAAGAAGAAAATGTTGGCCTTTAATGACAATTAAAAAATCAAATAGTATTGAGGTACATTTACAGTATATTGCAAGAATGAAAATATTATTGGGAATTGTGCCTGAATCTTTAACACCATTGAAGAAGACAAAACATTTATATAAAAAAAAATCATCATATCCCTGCAAATGATGCTGCAGGCAAAAAAAAAAAAAAAGACAGAGAGAAGAGAGACCCCTGGATTTACTAATCTCCTGTGCAGGACTAGCTTAGTCCTGCATGGAAGCAGCCATTTAGGAGCAGGACGGCAGCACGCCATGCATATTAATGAGGTGCTCTGCCTGAGCTCCTAATCTTACATGGAGTGTATAAGAGGGCAGGGGGAGTGTCTAAGAGCAGAGCTCTCAGAATATACATGCCCCTACCATGGAGAACAGCAGAAAGGCCTAAGAAATGAGCGAGACCACTCATAGGTGTCCGCATATCCCCAGCAACATTCCCCCACATTTACAACAGCAATAGCAAATACAATTAAATGAACTAACCCTTTTTGTTTTTTATTTTAAAATCCGATTAAAGCTAACCATAGATGCGCGGGTGTGCCCATCGCTTAGCTACGGTTAATGCAGCTTAAATGGCTGAAGACGATAACAAGGAAGATATATGCAAATGAAACAACATAGCAATAGTGTAGTGAACAGAGCATTTGCCTTATGAGCTGACATTTCCGGTTCAAGTCATACTGCAGCACATTCCTTTTTCCATGGCAAAGCACATTACGACCAATATTGTTGCTGCATAACCCACTAAATAACATATATTTGTGAACTGGAGTACTGCATTAAATGCACAGGTCAGTGTCATAATAAATAAAGCTCTAGTAAGCAAATTTAAGCACCGATAAGCAGTAGTAAGCATATTTACTACTAGTAATTGAGTTTAAGCCTGTTTGCATGGAGGTAAGCCATGCACACACAGGTTAAGCAATTTTAAAGCTAACTCTCTGTAAGCATATATAACCAGAGGTTAGCATTACTTACCCTCACACAAACTAGTGCAAACCCCTTACAACAGCTTAAAAGTGCCTTAATCACTCTGTATCCAACAGCCCTTGTTCTGTCCAGCAACAAAATAAACAGCCTCTGCAAGGCTTGACCCTAGGACCCTGCACACTATAGCCAAAGTGATTTACAACTAAGCCACGTCACGTCAGATATATACAACCCTGATGTTTTCACAAACATATCATTCAGCCCAGTCATTCAACAATACAGGGAATGTATTGAAACATGTAGATGTATGTGAGTGTGTGTGTGTGTGTGTGTGTATATTTATATCTAAATAGATATAACATATCCCTGCATCTATATGTATATATATATATATATATATATATATATATATATATATATATATATATACAGCAAGGTAATATATGTAAGCAGATATATATATATATATATATATATATATATATATATATATATATATATATATATATAGGTATATACGGGGGAGCTGTTTATAATCTCGAAATACTGAAAAGTCAAATTTCAGTATCTCGAGACTATAAACCCAAATGCTTAAAATAGCAAAAGTTCATAATCGCTAATTTGAATATCTCAAATTCGTGGTTATGGCCTTAAGCTACGTGATGTCCGGGATTGTGTGTTTATGGTGCGCGGTGCTGTGTGTGGATCCAGGTGTTTGTCAGGTAAGTGAGCATTTTGTAAGGAATTTGAGTGGGGGTTAGAGTGTGTTTGAGTGTGCTGGTATGTTTGATATGTGTGTGAGGGACTGGGGAATGGGCGTGTGTGAGTTTGCTTTTGTTTCCTGTTTGTGCGATCTCGGAGTTAGTATATATAAGTAGGGGGGTGTGGGGTGCACAGCCCCTCACATGGGGGAGGGTGCAGAGGTGCTTGTCCCCCTACTTATGTGTGTATGAGTTGTGTATGTATGTAGTTTTTGTTTGTTTATGTTGTGATGTAGGTGTTGTGGTGTATGTATGGTGTAGTGTATGCAGTTTGCTCAGTGTTTTGAATGTTGTGGTTTTGGGCTTGGGGTTTTTTAGTTTCGGTGTTTTGTGGATTTGGTTTCATAGTTTCAAGATACTGAAATTCGATGTTTCAGTATTTCGAGATTATGAAGTGAATCCATATACGGACATACATCTCTAGATAACAATGGGAACATAACATAAACATATATGTCCACATGCACCATTACTGAGGTTGAGAGGCCCCAAACAACATACGTTTTGTGCGAATAGGTATGCCCCCCCCACAGCCAAACATCTGCCCTGCAATACACTACCAACTATTGCAGAGTGGGGAGCTTTGAGCAGCCTATCTGTCCCTGGAGGAGTGGTCTCAACCCAGCAACTAGTAATTTATTGGCCATTTTGGGCTACTTTCTATCTCTTTCATCTCCCTGCTTTAAAACCTGCATTTGCTCAGTTTTGCATGGTTTTGCACACCAGTGGGCAACGCTGGTTAGCTAGGGTTAAACTATTCCTTGCTCCAGGAAGTCTGCTCTTCAATTTTTCTCTTGGAACCTAGTCAAACTCTCAACTTAAGCACTCAAACCTTTCCTTTACAGTCCAGCACTTGTTCAAATCTCTTAGCAAGCACTAATAAATGCTAGCACTGCACCCCCCTATACTATACAGAAGAACAAGGCTCCCTATTCGTCCCTACTAGACAATCAGGAAAACAGTTCACTTTAGCTGTTCAGGCATGTCCAAAGGGCAGTTTCTGGTGTACTCTCTAGTCCAGCTGGTGAATCTGGGTATCTTGAGGCAATATTACAATTGCCTCATGTACACAGACAATCCTCTCCTCCTTCCAACAAGCACAAATGTATGTGAGAGATGCAACTATACAGCCAAACTGGAGGCAAAGCTCTCTCAACCCAAGACTGGAACAGCCAGTCATGAGGAGAAGGGAAACACTTGCACCACACTACAAGTCTCACATAGACCAGTCATATCTGCACCAGCAAACAACACACATAAATACACAAAAACATACTCTGAGGCTCTAAACAAAAATCTGCCAAAGCAGCAGAGACCTCCATAGTAGACATCCAAGCAGCTTCCACCCCCCAACAACAACCACATATCACATACTTCACAAAGTCAGTGTGCCACGCAATCAGAACCCTTAAGGCTAAATAACACACCCAATACACTAGTAATAGGTGACTCTATTGTCAGGCACACTGACATCCCACTCACTAGACTGAACAAGGAGAAGGTTACTGTAAGCTGCCTGTTGGGTGCCGGGATCTGCATAAGCACTCAAGTCACTCCAAAACAGGTACAAATATGACTCTGCCATTGTCCATGTTGGTGTGAATGACCTGAGACGTACCTCCCTGGACTACTTGAAAAGAGACATAGAGCAGCTCTCTGATCATGTAGCCCAGGCAGGTATGACCCTGACCCTGAGTAGCATCTTGCCCTCACCAAGAATGATGCCACAGTATAAAGATAAAATGATCAATTTTAACAATTGGCTAAGCTATTGGTGTTGTTCAAAGGGGATCCAGTGTCTGTCAGCCTGGGATGACATGCTCAACAAGCCACGTTGCTTCACCAGAGATGACTTGCACCTGTCACCCTTATGCTTTCAAATACAGGCTAAGGCTCTTGCCACCCCCACAGTGCTTTTTTTAGGCAAGGCTCAAAAGACAAACCAACCTCCATAAACAACACAAGAAACCAAAAACTGGGGGTAATGCTGCTCAATGCCAGAGGTCTAAACCTCAAAATGCATGCACTTGAGGCACTCCTCAGTATGGAGAGAATCGATATCTGTGCAGTAACAGAAACCTGCTTCAAGGCTCCAGAGAGCACCCCAGCACTACCAGGCTATAACTCATACCATACCTTTTTGCCCCAGAACCTGGACCGAAATACAAAAGGCAGGGGTGCATCCATTTTCATCAAGGATACCCACACCTCCAGGTTAGTGGCACAGCACAAGGCTTCGGAGACCATCCATGTGCAACTAACAGTAGGCAAAGCTGCTTTTCAAATTGTAGCTTGCTACAGATTGCCCACCTTGTCTCAGGACCCTCACTCAGCATTCCTGAGAAAATTGGAAAATATGAAGGTCCTACCAAACACCATGATATTGGGTGATTTCAACTACCCAAACATTGACTGGGAAAACTACTCAAGTACTAACTCCTTTTCCCAACGCTTCCTAGAGTTTATATTTTCAAACACCCTGGAACAACTGGTCACCATGCCCACAAGAGGTGACAACATATTGGACCTGATCATCACCAACATGGGGGATCTATGCTCCACACCAGAGGTAAATCCTTCGCTCTTAAGATCAGACCATAAACTAATCACACTGGACATCCACATCCCTACCTCACCCCCAGTCAAGGAAACCACTGTGAAAAACTTTTCAAAAGCAAACTTCACACTGCTCAAGACTGAGGTGGAAAGTTTCAAAGCCCCCTTGCTAAAGCATAATGCTGCCCAAACTGCAGAATCCTTTACAAACGCATTCTATGAGCACCTACAGGAATGCATGGATTGAGCCATCCCAAGTAAAATCAAGACTCACACCTCCAAAAAGAGGAAACCCAGTCTGGTGGACCCTGGCCATAAATAAGCTATACAACAGAAGGAGGAAGCTATTACATGATAGAGCAAAACCCAAAAAGGGAAGGCATACCTGATAGGTATTAGCAAGAAATTGCAATCCCTCATAAAATCATCTAAGGCCAGCTTCGAAAGAAAAATTGCCAGAGACTCTAAAGATAATCACAAAGCCTTCTTTAGCTATGTCAAGAATCTAGGTGGCATCACTCAGATCTGCTCTGAGCTAGTGCAAAATGGCAAAAAATACACTGAACCAACTGACATTGCCAACATCCTGGCTGACAGGTTCAGTGCAAACTTTGCCCCCCCCCACCCCCAAAAGGGCCCGTGTCCATCCCAGAAGAATGTAGAGCCCCAGACATCACAGACACACAGGTGAAAACAGCCCTTTCCAAAGCCAAAAATACAGCATCAGTGGGACCAGATGGTATCCCAGGCTGTGTCTTACAAGAGCTCCAAAATGAACTAAACCCTCACCTAAATTCACTGTTCACACTCAGCCTTACCACAGGCTATGTACCCAAAGAATAGCATACAGCAACAGTTATCCCACTCCACAAAGGTGGGGCCACAATGGATCCTGGGAACTACTGCCCTATAAGCCTGACTAGCCTGGTCTGCAAAGCTATGGAGCGCATCATCATGGAACTCATTAACAGAGACATTGGGAACCTCCAGACACTGGACCCTACCCAATTCGGCTATGTTAAAGGCAGATCTTGCCTCCTTAACCTAGATGACTTCTTTGAAACAGTTACCAAGGCCATAGATGAGGGAAAGGTAGTCCACACAGCCTACCTGGACCTCGCAAAGGCCTTCAACACCATTCCCCACTCTGGCATTATAGACAAGCTTACCAGCTTGAACATTAACCCCTATGTCACGAGATGGGTTGTCAACTGGCTCATGGATAGAACTCACATGGTCAGAGTTGCAGGTGTCATGTCCGACTCTAAACCGATTACAAGTGGCATCCCATAGGGCTCAGTCCTGGGACCCCTCCTGTTCAGTATATACTTCTCTGAGGTACAGGCAAGCACAGGAGGACTATGGCTGGTTAAGTTAGCAGATGATTGCAAACTGGGGGCCATAATTGACTCTCTGGCTGACACAGACATCCTCCAGAAGGGTCTTACAGAGGCAAATAACTGGTGTCAGAACCATGGCCTCATGCTAAATGCCAAAAAGTGCATAGTCATCCCCTTTGGAAAAAACAAACTGCCCACGAACTACCACATAGGTGGTAATCCACTAAGTATGGAAGATGTAATTAGGGGTCTGGGGACCCAAGTAGATAGCAACCTCTCCTTTGATAACCACATTGCCAAAGTGGTTAGAAAATCCTTCTATGTAGCCCACCTAATCACGAAAGGGTTCACATCTAGATCAAGAGAGGTCATTGTGCCCCACTACTCATCACTCATCAGGCCCATAATAGAGTACAATGCCCCATTTGGGATGTACCTTACTTGACACCTGCAACAGCTGGAAAGACCACAGAAGTACCTCACCAAGAGGATCGTGGGCCTCAAACAGCTGCCCTATGCAGCTCGACTAAAGAAACTCCAGCTCTACTCTGTTGCTTACCGCTTACTCAGAGGTAATCTCTGCCTGACGTACAAGGCCATGTCTAACCCGGAATTAATGGATATGCTCCACGTCAAGAAAAAAAATTCTCTTAGAGCCACACACTCTAGGGATTTAAACCTCAGCACAACAATAAATAGGACATGCTGGAGGGATAGATTCCTGTCCCAGTGACTTCCCTCGCTCTGGAATAGAATCCCAATCTATGTTAGGCAAAGCCCCTCACTGACTCTCTTCAAGAGAAATCTTGACGAGTGGATGGGAAATCAGAAATTTACCCCTGGGATCACTTCAATGGTCCTGCTGGACAGAGGTTCAGGAAACTAATCTAAAAGGTAGGTGAAAGCCAACACATTCTGGCTAGGCTTATAAATGCCCTTGGGCAGATAGCCTAGCACCTACCTATGAACCTATGAACCATACCCAGGACCTGACACAACATGGGCACAAGATGTTAATAGTACTCCATCCCACCTGTATGATGTCAGGCTGGTATCTGTAACATATCATGCAGTACAGTCTGGCCCCCATAGGGAATGTACAATGTGGAAGCAATCAACATCCCTAGGATACATATACACAGACACATATATGCAGATACAGATATATATATATATATATATATATATATATATATATATATATATATATATATATATATATATATATATATATATATATATATATATATATATATATATATACATACATATATATATATATATATATATGTAACTACACATACACACGCAGAGATATGTATAGTAAGATACATATGTAGAAGGTGCTCACAGTATGTAACAGCCACTATGCCTACAGTTACCACCTTACCAACTGGACACTGTATGAGCCAGCCACCCATACAAATGACAATCATTACCTGCAACATATACCCACAGAGAGGTCAAAGGATATAACACCACAGACAGGTTTGCATAAATGGGAAAGCTTTATTTGTGTACTAATACAGTTGTATATGCTAGGTCATATAGCTGTTTATACATGGAAATCCATATAAACTAAGTAATACAACTGTGAAACAGTTATACTAATACAGTAGCCTGGAAAGGTTTACAAATGTTGCTGTCCAGGCTAAGGCCTTCAAGTAGTACAATAGTAAAGACAGACTAGGCCACAGGATACCAAACAATAAACAGTAAGTAATGCAGATGTATAGTTCAGCAGCCTCTATCTACACTCTGTAGACAATCCCTAGGGGGTACAGACCTCAGATGACACAATGGGATGTAACTGTTACATAACAAGGCATAGCTGACACCATCACAAGTACACTGACAAACACAACAGTCTGTATGACAGGTGGCAGTAGGTCTGCATTTACCCAAGGTCGATTGTATGTTAATGTACATCCAGATACCTTAAGGCAGCTCACCCCTGATACCCCCACATGTTGTAAAAGCCTAGGTTAGTTATGGTGCATCCCCCCCCCCCCCCAGACTCAATAATATAGTGCCATATACCAGTGTTACATACACTGGCCTCTGGAGTACATAAGGGCACACATGTATTGTGTAGGTGAAGCCCACACATATATGGCCCCAACCCCACCGTATGTGTGGGGGACACGAGAGCAGTGATTTGATGGCAGGAATGGCAGTATGACATACTCACAGCCCACTACAGAACAACTACTGACAGCATGTCATATGTGCAAAGTTTGGTATGTAGGTGGAGGACAGAGGCTAGAACACAGGCCCATATGTGGAAAACTGTTGTCATACACTAAGCAAGTCACTGGTGTTACAGGATAGTCTGCAACATACCCTTAGTCAGGAATTTCAAGTTAGAAACAGAAATGGATGTAGCCATGTACTGATAGCACTCAACACACACACTGCCAGTGAAATATCTGACACAAGACCTGTGTGGTTGACAGACAAAACATAATAAGCACACTTCTGGCCATCAAGAGGATAGGCCCACAGTTGAGAGCTATGCAGACAGACTGCATTCCAAGGTAAACTAGTATGTACACACAAACCCTGTAACACCATTACTATACAATGCATACAATGACTCTACTCACACTCTGTCTGTAGTTCTGGAACCTCATAGAAATATGTAGCTGGCCTGAGTGTGCAGGTTCTCCTCTAAGAGGTATTGCTACCTGCTGTCTGTAACACTGATGCCGTCACACGGGAAGGATGTCCATCACACAGGAAAGGTAAATGGACCACACCCACGTGATGTAGGGATTTATAGTAGGTGGTTGCCATGACAGTGGTAAATGGAAGTACTACACAGCAAGCTGCATGCAGTTAGCAAGTAGAGGACACTGATTGGTGCAGAGGCCATCACCTGATCATGTGCATCACCTACAAAACCATGCTGCAATCTATTCAATGCAGCTCAATCCATTTACTGGAGAGAGACCAAGAGAGAGAGAAAGAGAGAAAGAAAGAAAAAAAAAAAAACAAGCCTAAGGCAAAGGCAAAGCAAAAGGCAAAGGAAGAAAACTATAATAACATCCAGCAAACTATCCAGGACAGACATCATTACCACAACGGGCATGTGAAGTATATATGCATGTAATTGAATGTAGTACCTGGTCCATAATAATGGGATATATGATGTGGAATGATTTGTATGTGCCATCAGGTGTTGTTGTAATGATGTTCAACTGAACAACTGCTATGGACAATAGTGTCTGTCCCTGTGGGTAATGGGCCATAGCCATCAACTCTGCAGCTCAGAACTGACTCACAGGATGTAAACCATCATAGTGTGTGTTGTGTAATGGGAAGTATGTGTATTATGTGGCCAATAGCTGGTGGTGGAAGTAATGCCATTATGATGGACATGTGGGACCCACAGCCCAACCCTTGCAGGATACTCAGGTTAATCTGTAATGTAGCATGCAGGAATGCCATAGGTATGTAAGAGGGTTACCTGCAATCAGGTCCTACATATACCCCCCTAATGTCAGGCTGTGTCCATATGTGGCACCTGTCTGTGTTGTACCAAGGCAGAACAGTGCAGCTGTGCAGGAAGGTGTTGTGAGATTGTGGACCTGATGTCTGACTATACCCCACATGTAGGTATACATATGTGTACATATGTACACATATATAATATATATCTATCTATATATATCTATATATATATATATATATATATATATATATATATATATATATATATCTACATCTATGTCCATAAATATGCAGATACCCATGTGTAGACATATATATGGCACATATATACATCACATATATCTACACATATATAGATATATACCTATATGTACATGTTGACATATATACAAACATGCACACAAACATATATGCATGTAAATACATGTCCCCTATATTACTACCACAGAGATACATGCTATGTGCAAGGCAACAGCACACATAGCAATGCACACAGATATCTACAGCTAGCAGTGTGTGCAACATGGATGGGTATGTCACATGTTAACCCTTTGTTGGGACCACATTGCCCTCGTCTGTGAAGTATGGAATGGGAATATGGGGAAGTATGGCAGGTATAGTTGTGGAGGTGGTCAGGGTTAGTAGATATAGAGGACAGTCTACAGAGGTGGTATGTGATGCATGTGGTGGGTGAACACCCTGGATGGTGTGTGTGGTCTGTGATGTGGATGCCCCATGGGCCCCAATATGGACACAATGGGAACAAGCCTCCCACCCACTGCTACTCACAACAGCAGTCCACATCCTGAAGGTGCCTGGCCTAAAGGCTGAGCAGGAAGAGCATGTCAGCCTTGTGAATGTGTACTGGGTGCCTCGGAGTGATGTAGCATATCCCACATGTGTCTGTGGAGCTTGTTATGGAACAGACCCTGGATCTGACCTCAGGGGACAGGAACATGTCTGTGTGTGGCCCCAGACAGCATCCCCTGGGTTGGTTCCACCTGATGGTATTGCTGGACTAGGACATGAGGAGGCCCCAGGGTGGGATACACATGTGATGTGGCCAGGTAACATGGGCAGATGGCTCTGGAGAGGTGGTTCTGCTGACCAATAGTGCATATACATGTTATTGTGTTACTGTTATAGAACATATGTTGGTAGTAATAGTCTACACAATACCGGAACATGTCCAACAGCATGCATATATATCCCCAGTAACACAGAATGTCAGATCTGGAGCAATCACAAAGCAGCCATACCATAGGCATATATGGATCCATAGTGGCCCTGACAATGGCATACAGGTAAATAGTCTGTAACAGGCCAGCAATTATAGTGTCCACACAGGGAACATGGTTACAATCACATAGCAGAAAGCATGGTACAATACAATATCTGTTCCACTGATGGGTAAGCAGTAGCCATACCTAATGTGCTGTTTGTACAGTTTGTTGTAGCTGATATGGTGGTTGGGGGAGTGACAGAGATGTGTATTAAGAACTGTGGTAACCTTGCTGTATGAGTTGCTCAGACCTGTTTCCATCTTTATGTCTTTCAGCCAAGATGTCACATGCACGTTTGCCAACATATTCAGCAGCCAAAAATGAAGTGTTGATCACATACTTAACCCAGCACTACCCTGTGCTGTTTGGCAGGGCCAACCATGATCAGCAGGAATGGACTGCCCTGTGGAACGACCTACTCCACAGGATCAATGATGTTGGACTGCACAACCGCAGTTATGAGCAGGTCCGGCATCATTGTACTGACCTGCTTTGCAATGCCCATCGGCATGCTGCTGCAGT
The DNA here is from genome assembly GCF_019279795.1 of Protopterus annectens. Lineage (NCBI taxonomy): Eukaryota > Metazoa > Chordata > Ceratodontiformes > Protopteridae > Protopterus > Protopterus annectens. Next base: position 1,557,283,554 of record NC_056733.1, read on the forward strand.
CTGGGGGGATCACCTCATCATGGGGGGCGGCCATGCCATCCATTCCCCCCTGACACATGTGGAGGAGCTCCTGGCCAGCCTCGTGGCACCTGCCCATCTGGCCAGCCACCAACTGCAGGACACTTTTGTGGAGGTGAATGTTACCACACACCGGCAGAGGAGCATGCAAGTAAGGACATAGGGCACATCAGTAGACCACTGTTGCATATACATCCACATCGGTACAGGTAGATCATTCATATCTGACATGTCATAGATATATTGTGTTGCTGCATAGTAGTGATAAATAGATGTCCAGATGTGGTAGTATTGTGGAAAAGTACCGTTGATGTATTGTAATACTGCACCCAACCTGTAGCACTGCCACAGGTGTGGCCACTGACATTGCATGACTCATCCTCTTATGTAGGTCCTTCCGTGATACCACCAAGGCCAAGGCAGCAGCCTGTAGCTGGTGAGTATGGTTTGTGTAGATGCTTGCCAACACACCAGGCATGTAATGGCGATGGTATATTCCATGCACACATCTAGCACACCTACCCAGAATGCACGTTATACATGTGCAAGTATTGTTGCTGTGAAATGCACGGCATCACAGGGTGACCATGATGGGGTATTGGAAGGGTATGTCAGACACCTGCATGATAACTAACATCCTGTCATTGCGGAATGTGTCCACAGAGAGTAACATAATGATGGGAGACATGGCCTACAGTAGGGACATGTGTGGAACAACACCCATATACAGTGCAACACCAGTGTATATACCTGTAGGGCAATGGCAACTGCCGCAGAGATACACTATGGCATATGGCATTACAGTAGTCCACATTATCAGCTGAGACTAGGCTGTAACATGTGGTGTTCATTGTATGGGACACTGCAAAGTGACACACATGTAGGGCTTACTTGTCATGCAGCTGCAAAAAGGTTGAAGGAGGGGGAGTGTCAGCATGACACACCAGTGCACTGCAGCAGGGATCCTAAGGATGCTAAGAATGACAGTATCCACACATAGTCATGTTTAGGACCTGTGGCAGATGTAACCCTACCACCAAAGCAATAGTGACGGTAGTGTGTGAACACCAAGGGATGTGCACATGAGTAGACCTTGCAGTCATGCAGAGTAGGGGGACATGTGTAGGGCAGCATGAGCATACACTGGCAATTGCAGGTGGCCCATGTTGGTATACCCCCACCAGGAATAGTGACTGCTGTAGTACACACAACAAGATGTGCGTCAAACCGTCATAGCACACATATGCCCACACAGAGTGTATGCATCACGGTCAGCATCCACACACCTAACACATTCCATAGACACTACATGTGAAAGTACAGGACATATGTCACATATCGGGCACATGTCCTGTTAAGATATGCAGTGATGTGGTCCCAATGCAGATCACAGATGGGTGCGTCATATCAGGAAGGGTGTGTACACTCCCCATAGCCACAGTATGCTCTGATGGTTGTTAGTGTAAGAGTATTGGATTGGTCATACATGGTCTGCTGATGTTGAGAGCTATAAATCAGGCATCAGGCATTCACAAATGACAACTGTCCACATATCATCCTAGGTATGTGTTGCTGAAAAACATAGGGGCTGTGAGCATTAAAGCTACATAACTGACACAGTACTACATATTCCACAATGGGTTGCACACCTATGAGGGGTGTTGCACAGTACATGGCAGGCTGCAGAACAGGTACACAGCAATACTGTGTACATGGGTGCAGTGGTATCCAGGGGAAGGGGCATCACCTAGTGACACAGCACATGCATCACACACATGTATACTGTTGCTAGCATGGATTGACTATAGCTGAACTGCCTGTTGTTCTGTACTATATGTTCTGCATGTTGACAGATGGGTAGTAGGAGGACTGTGTGTACTATCATTGTGCAACCTCACGTGTGTGTGTGTGTGTGTGTGTGTGTGTGTGTGTGTGTGTGTGTGTGTGTGTGTGTGTGTGTGTGTGTGTGTGTGCGCACGCGTGCGTACTGTTAGGCAATGCTGTACATGTTTTAAAGTGCGTTTATTGTTTTCCCCTACAGGTGGCGAGGCGGTTCAGGGTCCATCCTGCATGCAATCTGATGTTGGGGTCCATACAGATGCCGAAGATGATGATAGTACTGTTGAGGCATAGGTGGAGATATCAGGGGCCGACACTGCACCAACATTTGACATCCCCCTTTTAACCACCCCAACCTCACACACAGTTTCAGTGCCTATACATAACCCATCACCAGTGGCCATAGCGGGAGGACAGCTGGCATTTGGTGGCAGTGCACAGGAAAGTCTGGTAACCATGCCTACTGTATCCAGTCACAGCAGGCATAGCCGGATGTCCGGCAGGGCACCACATAGGAGGATGTCTCATGGTGCTCGTGGTAGGACCGCTGGATATCATGATCCTGGCATAGGCAACATAGCTGGTACCAGCAGGTGCATGTTTCAGGCTGTCATGGCAGTGTAGGCACATATGGAACATTCCAAAAATAAGAGTCTGCACGAACCAAACCAATAAACTCAACAAATGTGCTGATAAACGGAATGTAGAGTAAACCATAAAACAAAGTTTAATTCAACTCCACAGGTACACAAAAACGGACCAAATGACTCGCTTTACACATAAAACATGAATGCCTTCACAAGAAACAAGCGTTTTTGTCTCTCTTAGTATAGACTTCATCATTTCATTAGAATTAACTTTATATTTATTTTCTAGAATAGTTCTGATACACTGTGAGTTCTTATATACCACTTTCTGTGGAACCTTTGATATATTCTGTAAATCTGAAAGGGATACAAACCTCTCCCATTCCTTTAGGAAAATTTTAAAATGTTGCTGTTTAAAATATTGTATTCTAATGTTAAAACCTGCTGAAATTCATCCCTTTATTCTCCTTATTATTTTTAATCTCCTTGTTAATTTCCTTACTTTTTTGAATGGGTTTAAATTTACTACTTCGTCCTTTTTCAACTTCACCCCTCAGTTGCTTAATGAAGTTCAGGGGGTAGCCACTCTCAAGAAACTACTTTTCCAGTAATTCACATTCTATTAGGAAATTTTTATCGGAACTGGTCATGCGGCAACCCCTTACAAATTGCCCCTTCACTATATTTTTCTTACAATGCATGGGGTGAGCGCTCCTGAAATGTAGGAATGAGTTACAGAAAGTAGGTTTTCTAAATATCTTGGTTTCAAATCTTGTCCCTACCTTATATACTTCTATGTCCAAATATTGCAAACTGGTGTCAGAAATTTTGTATGTAAATTTTAAAAAATTGGTTGTACTACTCATGCATGTCATGAATTCTTCAAATTTCTCTATTCCCGCTGTCCAAAAATGGACTATATCATCCAGAAACCTTCTATATAATGTCCAGGAGGATTTAGTTTAATAAATATTTCTCCTCCCACTTTGCCAGGACCAGATTAGCATAGATTGGGGCACAGGCCGCTCCCATTGCTACCCCCTGAATCTGTTGGTAAAATTCACCATTAAAATAAAGAAAATTGTTTATCTGAATTAAGTCCATTAACCAAATATTTACCAGTTTTTCATTCTGAGTCAATATCTAGTTTTCATAGACTATCTCTTGTAACATTTCCATACCGTTCTTATAAGGGATGGAGGAGAATAAATCTATAATATCAATAGTAATAAAAAGTAAATTGTCATGGTTCAAATCATCAGGAATGTCCCTTAATAGATCCCAAGAATCTCTCAGTATAGTTTTTCTACTTAACCATAAATTCTTTAGTTTTTTTGTCAACATATTTAGCCAAAGGGTAAGTTTTTGATCCTTCGGCTGATACTATGGGTCTTACGGGGAGGGGTCACTTTCGCATTTGTGTATCTTAGATATGCCAAATATCAACGGTGTTCTTGGTTTGTCAACCTTCAGATACACAAATGTGTCATAATTTATAAGTTCTTCCTGCAACATATCATTTAAACTTATATCTATTTTACTATAAGCTATATTTACCTTGTTTAATGAGATGTTAGAGTATCTTGTTTCATTCCATAATATTGTGTTAATTTTCCTTTCATAGATTATATTGTCCATAATTACTACTCCACCCCCTTTATCCAGTTTCATAACTCTGATATTATTATTTTCCTTGATCTCATTCATTAATTCCTTTTCTTTCTTACTTAAATTTACCTTATGTCCTATATTGGACTGCTGTATTCTCACCTCCTTTTCCATTACTTTTTCCAATTTTTTAACTGAGGATGTAGGGGTGGGTTGTAAACACTCTTCTGTTTAAATTCAATATTTCTATTTATCTTGTCCCAAGACAACATGATACTCAAATTAACCTTTCTCAAGAACATTTTAATATCTAGTAAGGTTTTAGTAGTATCCCCTCTTTTATATGGGATAAACTTCAATCCCTTGGAGAATAGCCCAAAGTGTTCCTTTTCTATAACTATATCACTAAAGTTGTAAATGGAAAAATTATTATAAGTGTTTTTAATTCCTTCCACAACTATTTATCTGCTGTTGGCCTTGCTTATTCATCAGCCTTTCAGATCTACATAGGGTTGTATAGGCCTGATCATAATCTTGATCCGCCTCTCCATGATAGTATTTTTCATTCCCATCGTTCTCCATATTTGGTTCTTCAAAATTAGGTCTATTATCATTACTTTGATTAAAAAAAATTTGTGTGGTGGTTTAGGGTAACTAATTTTACTGTCGTATTCCCTAATATCTCTATCTAATTTCTTTAATTTTCTATGTACAAGGTCTTCACACTTATTATCTATATCCTGTCTAATAGAAAAGTATTTATCCTTCTCTTCTTTAATAGCGAATATTAAATCCTCTTTAATACACTGGTCTAATTCATCTATGTCCTTTTGTATGGACTCTTGACACCTTATATTTTCCCTGATAATCAACCTCAGAACATCCAATCCACATTTGTTAAACACTTCTATAAGTTCATTATAAAACACAGAATCAACAGCGACATTGTTAAGAAATTTGTATATGCGCAGTTCCTTAGGGACTATTTCTCTAGATATACACTCTTTCAAGTATTCATTCTCAATATCAAGTGTTCTGTATTTATACATTAATTTAGATAATGTATCCAATTTTATTCTGTAGGAATCATCAGAGACAGTTTGTTTACTACCATTGTTATCAATTTTAAAACTATATTTGGTCCGTAACCAGTCTTTAATTTCTTTAAATGTCTTAGTTTTCACAGTACCTGTAACCATAGCCCTTCCTTCCTCTGTTTTTTGTCCTGGTTCCAAACTCGTACCTCTATTAGTGCAAACCACATTGTCCACAACTTTAAAAATCTTAGGGGTGGAAGCAGCATCAAAAGTTCCAATATTTACTTCATTAGGGTTGCCAACGTCTTGAAATATGCCCATAAGCTCCCTTGATCTTATATTACTTCCATCCTTCCGCACTACTAACCCTTCGGTACCTGAGGTACGTCGCTGGGCTAGGTAACATAAATCCCCACTAATGATTGGCTAAGTGGGGTTAATAAGTCAATCAATTCAGTAAGTTGTCCAATCAACTTATGCGATTGACCTAGTTCGTCCTGCCCCTTCAGTTCAGGAAGTGGTTGCATCTCCATCTCCGTTCCTCTTAATATACCAATAATCCAAAACTAAGAGTCTGCACAAACCAAACCAATAAACTCAACAAATGTGCTGATAAATGGAGCGTAGAGCAAACCATAAAACAAAGTTTAATTCAACTCCACAGGTACACAAAAACGGACCAAATGACTCGCTTTACACATAAAACATGAACGCCTTCACAAGAAACAAGCATTTTCATCTCTCTTGGTATAGACTTCATCAGATGCCCAGTGTATTCAATACCACCTATTTATATAAAATCTCTTAATTAGTTAATTAGAAAGCCTATTAGGACTTAACTTTTCATTCAAAACCTCCAATGAAATTTCCAGCTTGAGAATATTTAGTAATGATTTCAACTACCTTTTATGATACAAATATTAAAATGTTAAAATACATAAAAAAATTGATATTAATACATGTTGTTTGTCCATTTAAAATGTCTTTAAAATCTAAATATTTAATTTACATTAAAATGTTAATAAAACCACATATGAATACCTTAAATATAGTATTTAAAATAAAGCCAGTGCAGAGTACATTATAACAGTGGAAGAACCATGCCATCTAGTGGCAATTTTTGTTATTTACTGATTTGGTCAGCTAAAGCTTAGCAGACCTTAGTTTTAATAATGGAAGAATAGAAATACAATCATTCAAACCAGGGGGGTTTCCAGCTTCCAGAGTTACTTGCCACCATAACTCTCTAAATTCTATCTTTAACTCCCATGGACCGCCCTAATGTCATTTTTGATCTGTTCCAATACCATAAAACTAAATTTGGCTTCAGGGCATACTAGATGTACTGCCATGATATACTACATGCCAGTGTGACAGCACGTACCCTAGGCTACTACACCAGTATGTAACACATTCACATAGATAACAGTGCTGTACAGGCCTCATATGTGCCTGTGTCCCACACATGACACTTACACCCTTTGCTACTGTAATGACAGCACATAGGCGCATGTATTGTACATGGCATTACATACACTTACTACAGATTATCAGACTGGGTGGTGTGACCTGGTTACTAGTGCTAAGTCATGCTTAGCAAGTATCAACATTGTTGCAATATGACAGCTGAGCTGACTTGCGCACAGGTAAGCGATGCCTACACTGTGTAAGCACCTGTACATTTACCCATTGCTCAGCACTGCTTAGCTTCACTCAAACCCATGCAAACCCACTTAAAGCTGCTCAAAACTGCCTTAACCTCTCTGTACAGGCCTTGCAGGTCATGACCTCAGGACCCTGTGCACTGAAGTCACAGCACTTAAACACTACGCTTTGACAACTGTGAAGACAACTGTTGTTTTAACAATATAGCTGTCAATACACATATTGAGTACTATTGGACAATTACCTTTAGTTGCTAAATTGTGTAGTCCTTGTTATTAATATGACTGTTGCACCACATATGTTGTTTTATCATACTGTACGCATAGCAGATACATACGGTGAGATACATCTGGGAGGGTATACAGAACCGTGAGGTTTACTCATGACAGGAATATGGCTGTATACTTATAGTAGGTCTATATATGTCTACATATACATACACATGTATACGCATACATTTGTCTGTATACACATCTGTATAGTGCTACATATATATGACCATGTGTACATCTCTTCATATGTACATATACATATATATATATATATATATATATATATACATATATATATATATATATAGGGTTCATAGGTTCATAGGTTCATACTAGGCTATCTGCCCAAGGGCATTTATAAGCCTAGTCCATAGTTATGTGGCTTTCACCACCCCTTTAGTTTGAAGAAAACTATGCCTATTATTTTGTTGTGCGTCTGTCAAGCAGTGACACTGAAGTAATCCCTGGGGTATATCTGCGATCTCCATCCATTGGTCAAGATTCCTCTTGAACAAGGCCAGCGAGGTGCTCTGCCTCACATGTACCGAGATTTTGTTCCACAGCATAGGGAGTCTCTGGGTGATGAATCTGTCCCTCCAGCATGTTCTATTAATAACCATGTCAAGGTTTAAGTCTCCCGCCTTTGTGGTTCTGAGGGATCTAGATTTTTTGAGGTGAAGCATATTCATCAAATCTGGGTTTGACATGGCCTTATATGTCAGGCATAGGTCACCTCTGAGCAAGCGGTATGCGACTGAATAGAGCTGGAGTTCTTTCAGTCTGGCAGCATAAGACATATTTTTGAGACCCTTTATCCTTTTGGTGAGGAACTTTTGTGGCCTTTCCAGCTGCTACAGGTGTCGGGTCAGATACATTCCGAATGGGGCATTGTACTCAATCATAGGTCTAATGAGTGATGAGTACAGGGGGACGATGACCTAACTAGATCTAGATGTGAATCCTTTCATGATCAGGTGGGCAATGTAGAAGGTTTTCCTAACTACTTTGGCAACATGAGTGTCAAACGAAAGGTCACTGTCAACCTGGGTCCCCAGATCCCTGATGACTTCTTCTGTGCTCAGTGGATTGCCACCTATATGGTAGCTAGGGGTAACCTTGTTTTTCCCGAAGGGTATGACTATGCATTTCTTGGCGTTTAACTTTAGGCCATGGCTCTGGCACCAGTTATCCGTTTCTGTGAGGCCCTTCTGAAGGATATCTGTGTCAGATGTGTTTTCGACTATGGCACCCAGTTTGCAGTCATCTGCAAACTTTGTCAGCCATAACCCTCCTGTGTTTGCTTGTACTTCAGAAAAGTAGATGCCGAACAAGAGTGGTCCCAGGACTGAGCCCTGTGGGACACCACTTGTGACAGGCTTTGAGTCTGACATGGCGCCAGCAACTCTGACCCTGTGGGTTCTGTCACTTAGCCAGTTTGCAACCCATCATGTGATGTATGGGTTTACATTCAAGCCGATGAGTTTTTCGATGATACCTGAGTGGGGTATTGTGTCAAAGGCCTTTGCCAGGTCGAGGTAGGCTGTATGGACTGCCTTGCCCTCATCAATGGCCTTGGTGACTGTTTTGAAAAAGTCAACCAAGTTTAAGAGGCATGATCTGCCTTTGACAAAGCCAAACTGGGATGGATCCAAAGTCTGCAAGTTCCCTATGTCTTTATTTATGAGTTCCATTATGATCCTCTCCATGGCTTTGCAGATAAGGCTTGTCAAGCTAATGGGACGGTAATTTCAGGGTCGGTGGAGGCACCGCCTTATGAAGTGGGACCACAGTCGCCGGCGCCACTCCTTGAGTGCGTATCCTGAGGTGAGGCTAAGATTAAACAGCTGTCCTAACTGCGGGTTTAATTCCTCATTGAGTTTGTGGAGCACACAGCCGGGGACACCATCCGGTCCCATGGATGCTGTGTTTTTTGCCTTGGAGAGAGCAGTTCTCACCTGGGCGTTGGAGATGTTTGGGGGGCTACAATCCTCTGGTATAGATATCTCTCCTTGTGGGAGGGGGGAGTTTGCACTGAACCTGTCAGCCAGTATGTTGGCAATGTGTGTAGGTTCAGTAATCTTCACATCATTTTGAACTAATTCCGAGCATATCTGGGAGTTTCCTCCTAGTTTTCTAACATAGCTAAAGAAGGCCTTATGATTGTCTTTTGAGTCCTTGGCGATTTTTCTCTCAAAATTTGCCTTGGATGATTTTATGAGAGCTCTTAGTTTTTTACTTATAATGATCAAAGGTGTCTTACCTTTCAAGGATTTTGCTCTATCTTGTAGTAGATTCCTCCTTTTGTTGTAGAGCTTGTTTATGGCTGGGGTCCACCAGACTGGACGCTTGCCTTTGGTACAAAGAGTCTTAGTTTTGTTTGGGATTGCCTGATCTATGCAGTCCTGTAGGTGCTGGTAGAAGGCATTTGTAAGTGATTCAGCGGTTTGAATAATGTTTACCACTGGCTCAGGGGCCTTAAAGGAGACCACACTAGTTTTAGAAGTGTGAAGTCGGCTTTTGAGAAGTTTTTCACTGTGGTCTTTTTTATTTCAGGTGGGGGTGGGATGAGGACCTCCAGCGAGATTAGTTTATGATCTGATCTCACCAGTGAGGGGTATACTTCCGGTGTTGAACATTGTGATCCCACGTTCGTGATGATGAGATCAAGTATGTTTTCTCCTCTTGTGGGGATGGTGACTAGTTGTTCCATGGCATTTGAGTTTATGAACTCCAGGAACCTTTGGGCTAGAGTGTTTGGGCTTGAATAGTGTTCCCAGTCTATATTAGGGTAGTTGAAATCACCTAGTATGATGGTATTTGGAGATACATTTATCCCCTCCAGTGTTTTCAGGAAGGCCATGTGAGGTTCCTGAGATTGAGAGGGTGGCCTGTAACATGCTACAAATTGCAGAGCAGTCTTGCCTATGGTTAATTGCACCTAGATGGTGTCCGATGCATCGTGCGTTGCCACCAACCTTGAGGTGTGTGTGTCCTTTATGAATATGGACACCCCCCCTCCTTTCTTGGTGTTGTCCGGATTTTGGGGCCGGAACGCATGATATATATATATATATATATATATAGATATATATATATATATATATATATATATATATATATATATATAGCTATATATGTATGCACATCCTATGTGTACAGATATGCCTAGTTATGTTGGTATATATGTAGATATCTATAACTATATGTGCATACATATCTATTCTGATATACCTATTACTGTCAATATATATGTAGATATCCATACATATATGTGCATATGTATCTCTATCTGTATATGTGTAGACATATATTGCTCTGTATATATCTGGGTGTTTATATGTATATCTACATACATATACATATCCATCTATATATGTCGATATGTATATGTGTATATATCTATATAGATATCTAGATAATTATATATACATATATCTTCACCATATGCCCTGAACATGGAGTGTAGGCCTACCTCAGCCCCTACAGTCCCAACTTCATAGTGCAAGGGGATGTCAGGTATATATAGCAGGTATATTTGTAGACTATTGCTACTGTAATAGGGATTCTCTTCCCAGATGTTGCGTGTGTGGGAGGTCACATCTGATTTTAACATGTGCGTCATTGGCTACTAACAGACATCCTAAGGGCATCCTAGTACAGTACCGCTGCTAGCACATAATGCTCCTGAGGACTACAGCAGAGATAGTGGCCAATATATGTGGACATTCTGACACACTCTGGACAGTCCAGAGGTATACACAGAACCCCTTAGTGCAAGACATGTGGACCAAGCCTGACAATGTGGATGTTAACAACCATGTAGATGGGGATAACACATAATGACTGGTATACATTTTCCCTCATAGGTTCTGCATTCACACACCCCTGTCTGTCCTGACACATAATAATCACTGGTACAGAAGTGCCATGGCCACATACTACCCACTAGATATTGACATACATCTGTACATCATCCCACTGCTCTGTCTGACATACGTGATTGTTAAGGGAGGCCCAGCAGCAGTACATTCGGCAAGTATCTGGACATGACATCTCACTGGGTAAGTGCACTAAGCTGCTAGGCATTTAACAAAGCACTGTACAGGCTACAGGCAGACTGGCTCAACACTGGCCTACATTTCCTGTTGGGGAATGCACATGTACCTGCATATATAGCCAGCTCTACAGGCATGTCACAGCACAGAGTACACTACAACTGTGTGAAAGTGCATAACCACAACCAATGTGAACACAGCCACAGCCACATATGGTAAGCTAGTGTAATATTACAGTATATGGTCTATCTGTTCAACACCATCCTCATATGTGCTATTTGTACACTAACCCTACATATACTGGGCCACTACACAGTGTGGTCCAATGCCTGTCTGTGGTATGGGACATGTGTGTATATGGCCCTACAAACATGTAAGCCGATAGGGTAACATACAGTGGAGCAGCATGTAACATCAGATAGAATAGGACCAAGAACAATGACATCTACCACAGTCTGTACACAGGCCAAAGTACATATTAACTATACACAAACTGTCGACATTCACCATAAGTACAAAGACCTCAATACTGTACACACAACCACAGAATGTCCAGATTATGTCATCAAATATAACCTCTACTATACATAACATGTGTAGCAGTCTGATATCTCACTGACTTGTTATCAGATATGATGTCACTAATTATGGTGTACAGCACATATGCACCTCTTACTGCATGACATATGTACAAAGGTTGAGAGAGTTGTGGCTGGGGGCTCATATACAGGGCCAATATTTACATGTTGTTGTGGTAACCGTATACATATACTGTTGTAACAGGGTTTGTTGCAACATATGTCCTATGAGGGATATGATGTCAGTAACTCTCATGGCTTTCACCATCTACTGACTGCAATCCTCACACTACCTTCTGGAGTTCACAGATAGGTGCTCTGTGGGTAACACATGAAAAAAAAAGGCACCACACACTGCCCAGTCTGCAGATGACCCTACAGATGGGGGTTTCCTCATAAAACTAGCACTGACACGGCAGATATTAAAACATGTAGGACAGTCATATCCACACACACCTTGTTAAACCAATATTACTCCAAATGCAGTATAGAAGCACTTACAGTCTGTTGTCAGGTTAGGCACATTCCCCCTCCTATGTGTTGCCCTGTTTCTACAGTATATGTTGTTAGAGGTAAATCCCCAATCCATCTGAGATGCTGTTTGCCAAACAACAGATTGAGTTCCTGCTCACTGTGAATGGAAAGGCCCAACACCAACATGATGTTCCTAGAAATTGGAGTGTGTTTCCATGCAAGTGGCTATGGGAATGTTACCACAACTGTTCCACATGCAATCAGCTACAGGAGGGCTGCAATTCATGCAGAGGCCATCATCTGATCATGAACATCACTTAAAATACACATGCTACTGCCTAAGCAAAGCAGGTGTAGGTCTCAACATCCACCAGAGAGGGAGTGTGAGATGCAGACAGAGGTAAGGAAAAGTAGGAGAGTAAACCTTAAGCATGTTTGTGTCACACACCTACCAGCACAGGGTATCAAACCCCTGATGACTATGTAGTGCTAGCATATTTCTATGCAGTTATTGGATGCGCTGCATAGGTTACATGTTGAGGAGCCCTCAAAATGTACATGTGATGGTGAGTGACATCTGCAACAGGGATATGGTAGCTATACAGTAGGTGTAGTAAACATGACTGTCCGCATGAACAGATGCCAGCGTCAACACAGCCACACTCTCACAGGGATGCACACACATTGACACACTTTGCAGGGCCAGGAATACAACTCATCACTATTGAGATTGCCACAACACATTACTATGCCGGTATCACATGCACCACAGGGGTCATATGGAGGATATATGGACAAAAGGTATGTGGAGGTGTCTGGCATCAGACAGCATGTTTCAGTATGCCAATGGGGGTTGTATTGAGTATGAATGTGATAATACACATCATACAACACACACACACACACACACACACACACACACACACACACACACACACACACACACACACACAGTGCCAGTACTGACATGCATGGATGCATTGCTTCACTGGTGTGTAGTGGTCAAATATGCCAGACAGCTGTACAAGGCTAGATGATGGGTGTACCTTGGCATCAGGTCACATGACAATGGTCTGCATTGTGGCTCAGGGGTCTAGTTTCTGGATTTGCCCACACAGGTGGGTATTGTATTCACCATCCAGTCGCCTGGGTGACTATTTTGTGTGGCCAATACTGTGCATTGCTTGCAATGTATGTGTTCCTTAGTCCATGACATGGATGGTGTCTGGGATGTGCACACCTCCTACATGCATGTACAGTGACATGTGGAACTGTACCTGGGATGTATGGCCCAAGTTGTGTACACAGATTTTGTCATCAGATGTGCCAGTCCTGACCTCATGTGGCGGGAAATGTTAATGGACAGCAGGTTTACCCTGCACCTACACTAATAGCATGATACTAGTATTCCTTGGTGTCAGTGGCATCTGTCCATACAGGCCATAATTTTGAGGCATGGTATGTCCTTTGTGGATCACATTTGATGGCACCACAGATGTTGCAGGTGTCCAGTGGGGAACATGGGGAAGGTGCACTGCCGGCATGTACATACCTATTGGACTGATGAACAGGGTGCCATGCCCTCTCTAGCCCACTGCAATCACACCATGGTTACTATCAGTGGGCAATATGCAGCATACTACCAACATAGTGGCTGTTGCCTAGGCAACTGTGTATGTGTATGAGACATGGGTTAAGAGTGTTCTCTGGGTAATACTAGGGTTGCTAACTTTGTTCGCCTGGCCTTGATGTCACATGTAGGGGTATGGATTTGCATCCCAGCCTCTCGGCTATTTCTCATCTGTTATCCCTGTATGGTGGACATTATGATATATACTAGGGCCACCATATAAGAATTTTGCAAAACCCACTCCACATTGAGTCCAGTTGTTACACACTCACATCCACACCGGATATAAATTACAAACACAGACACACAGACACACCTGCCTTGTCTGGGATTAGAACTCTTACTTAACTAGTTTATTACACTACAGCACTATGCAGTTATAGGATGCGCTAAGGAGATTACTGGAGTACTCTTTCTCCAAAGGTGTATTTCACGGTGACTGACACCAGCAGGATAGCCAAAGTGGGGCATTTGAATTGTAGTGAGTGTGGCTAGCCTAAAATGCATTGTTCCCTACACAGACATAGAAACACACACAAAGCATCCACAACTGCTATGTGTGGGGATAGAACCCCTACCAGAGTTCTATATCACACTACAGCATGAAGCTGTTATAGGATGCACCACAGGGAATACTGGAGCACTCCTTCCCCAAAGGTGTATTTCACAGTGACTAACATCAGAAGCCTTCCCAAAGTAGGGCAGTTGAATTGTAGTGAGTGTGACTAGACTAAAAAGCATTGCTCTCTACACAGACAAAGACACACATACAGTTACCTTGTGAGGGATTAGAACTCCTACTTAACTAGTTTATCATACTTCAGCAGTATGCAGTTAAAGGACTCACCACATAGATTACTGGGCTACACTTTTCCCAAAGATGTATTTCACAGTGAATGTCATCAGCAGCCTTGACAAACTAGGGCAGTTGAATTGTAGTGAGTGTGACTGGACTAAAAAGCATTGCTCTCTACACATACAGAGATACACACACAGTTGTCATGTCTGAGATTAGCACTCCTATCTAACTAGTTTATCATACTACAGGAGTACACAGTTATAGGACGTGCTACAGAGATTACCGGGTTAGAGCTTTCCAAAAGTTGTATTTCACAGGGAATGTCATCAGCAGCCTTGCCAAACTAGGGCAGTTGAATTGTAGTGAGTGTGACTGGACTAAAAAGCATTGCGCTTTACACAGACAGAGACACACACACACACACACACACACACACACACACACACACACACACACACACACACACACACAAACACACACAGTTGCCATGTCTGGGATTAGATCTCCTACCTAACTAGTTTATCACACTACAGTAGTATGCAGTTACAGGACGCACCACAGAGATTACTAGGCGACAGTTTTCCAAAAGGTGTATTTCACAGGGAATGACATCAGTAACCTTGCCAAAGTAGGGCAATTGAACTGTAGTGAGTGTGAATAGCCTAAAAAGCATTGCTGTCTACACAGACAGAGGCACACACACACACACACACACACACACACACACACACACACACACACACACACACACACACACACACACACACACACACACACACACAGTTGCCAGCTCTGGATTGGAACTCCTACCTAACTAGTTTTTAACACTATAGTAGTACACAGTTATGGGTCTCGCCACAGAGATTACTAGGCTACACTTTTCCTGAGGGTGTATTTCAAAGTGGATGACCTCAGCAGGCTTGTCATAGTAGGGCTATGTGGAGGGCAGTGTGTGTGCATGGGCCATAACCCATTCATCTAGAGGTTGACACACCACACAGGCATATGCAGGGTTATATTCCACAGGTACATGTATACAGCTGCTAGATGACTACTTCCTTGTACAGTCATGTTGAACAGCTAGCACTTGCACCACATAGTCTGTAATGCTGACGGATACTGGTGGTTAATGTCTACAGTGAGTGACATTTACACCTCATGTGGTTGTAGCCATTTGACTGTCTGCTGGGTGGGACAGACCTCATAATGGATAGCTCCTTGTCACAGTCACTCTCTTCCACACATCTATGTATGGCTTATTATTTTGTGTTGTCCTCAGATATGTGTCTGTATTCCTATCCACTGTGTGTGCAACGCATGACTTGTGCATACTGAGGAGTGTATGCATTAACATCTGCAAATGCCAGATATGTATTGTCCACTGTTGTTTGCAGACATGGGCTTCATTTATTTGTGTGAGCATGCCCACTGTGGCCTTCTGTATTGAATGTGTGAATCAATTCCAGGTAGTTTGTACTCCAGTGCAGACCTTTGTGTTATACATCTACATGTAGCAAACTGTTTCTGCAGGGTATCCCTCAATCATTTGGAATATGGGGACACACTGTGCAGGGATGTTGTGTACTGTAGGTGATTGTGTCTGTGCTGCTTCAGCTGCATAATACTGCTGTTAGTAGAGATATTCAGACATGTGTACTGTTATACACTGTGATGTTTTCTGTCCTCATGTACTGTCAGGTGGACATTATTGCTTACAGTGATGTCTTGGGGGACAAGGGTGACTGCAGCTGTGTCTGGTATCGTGGGCAGACACCTACGGATTCATGGTAAGTTATGCCATTCTGGAGGGGGAGATGCAGACACATGCTTCTGGGTCTGTGTATCCGGTTCAGCACCTTGGTACAGTGCTGGCAGAGGATCCCGAACTTGTACACCCATCAGTATGAGAGTTTGGCCTTATCTTGCTGTGGCAATGCCTCACGGCTGTACTGATTCGCACAGGTTACTCAGAGGCAGGGGCCATGGGTCAGGACTTTACCCCTATTGTGATGTACGGGCAGGTGTGTAGCCACCCATTCATGTGTTTGCAGCTAGGGATAGTGTGTGCACACAGCTTGCTGTTGGACCCTGCACATTACAAGCTGCCCATGCTCCCACCACCCTCTGTTATTCCAACCTCTTCCATACATTATGCATACATTCTCTGATACTTTCCCTGAGGGTATCACCCAATCACAGGTGTTTGTTAGTGTTGGTCTACAGTTCATGCAGTGGGACATGGTGGATATGTTACTGTGGTTTGTCCACATGGGTTGCATATGTCTTATGTGTAGTGTGTTATGTTTGTTATTTGGGTGTCCATGGCATAACATGCATTGGCAGTACATGTAAGACACAGGCCTTTGGCAGAGTCCTGTGGGCCATTAGCTGTTGTTGCGGGCCAGATGTGGAAGGCCATTGCATTCTGTCAGTCCTACAGTCTCAGAACACCATACAGTATATTCCCCTGGAGTGACAGGGTAGGTGTGATAGGTGTTCATGCCAATACCTTCTATCAGTCTTAATCAGGTGGTGTAAATGCTGGTAGGGTGCTACCTACAGCTAGGGACACACCTGCATGGGACACCTGAACTTCATGCTGCATTCTTCCGCTATTGCCATATACAGGTGGGATCATATTGTACCAATTCCCCACAGCAGGGATATGACCAGAAAGGTACCTATGGGTGGTGTTTGTGTGATCTGGGTGCATGTATGCTATGGACACTACTTGCATCTAAAACACAGATATGCATTGGCCATTCCAGTTATGCTGGCATGTGCAGTTACATTAGCTGTTTCCCAATATATCAGTCCTACATCCTTTGAGATCTGCAAGTGTTCGGACAGACATCACCGGTATCACCTAATACAGGACCAATTAATCTGATGCATACCTGTATGTACAATTCCATGGGTGTCTCCATTTCACAGTGACACAATATATACTATATGTCTGGGGTACTTTCCTGTGTGTACTGCTTGTATATCTAGCCCAACAGCCATGCCATGTCAGTCTTTCAGATGGTGACACATATTACCACCATACATTTGCAATGGCTTACTACTAGCATGCGTTATATTGGTGGGAATTGTCTTTGCCACTGCAGTTGTGTGGGCTTGTCCCTGTCATCAGCAGTAGAGGGCAATGGCCACCAGATCTTGACTTCACATGTATACATACTGACCACTCTCGCACAAAAAGAAACACACACCAACCTAACACACACAGACCTACATATTATGCAAATGCTACAACCTATCCTGCTACCTTGGCCACCTCTGTGCATCTTTGCTCCACTGGTAGTATACCTACTCATACATGTTACTACATTTCTACACAGAATTGAGGAGGCACACCTGATTTTTACTACATTTCTATGCTGGATTGGGGGAAGGGGCACACCTGACTGTTTCTACATGTCTACATAGGAGTGGGGGGGCACAACTGACTGTTACTACATTTCTACATAGGCTTTTGGGGGGGACACCTGACTGTTTCTACATTTCTACACAGGATTGGGGGGCACACCTGACTGTTACTACATTTCTACACAGGATTGGGGGAACACTTGACTGTTACTACATTTCTACACTGGATTTGGGGGGATACACCAGACTGTTTCTACATTTCTACACATGATTGGGGGGGGCACACCTGACTGTTTCTACATGTCTACATAGGATGGGGGGGCACACCTGGCACTTTTACACATTTGCTGTGACTGTACTGGTATGGCAGGTACTCCATTTCATTCTGTATTTTAACCTATCATGCTGACTAGAGGCATATCAGTGTACTACAGGTCTTAGCTTTGATTGATCTACATATTAGTGTCTGACTTCCTACCCTTCAGAACTAACATCCCACTGCCTGCCCTGCAGTAGTCTGTCTGTGTAGGCCTGGGGGGTTACCCATAATCATCATTCAGAGTTGATAGCACAGCCTCTGTTTGTGTTTGTCTACACCTGTCCTGCTGGCTGAGACTCTTGTTGGATATGTGAACCTCCCTGACTGGCATGTGTGAGTTATATGGGCACACATGATGGCCATCACATTTCCTGCAGTGGATTTTGTCGCCCTGTATAGTACTGGCTACTATGGTGACTCCAGTATTTGTTACAGATATCATGGTGCCACTATGGGTGTCTACTATCTGTTGGCATAGTATTCAGCCACCCAATTCCCTTGCATGCTCACATCCATACTATAGATACAGGTAACAACACATTCTACTCCATTCGGCAATTGGTAGGTTGATTGACTTACACTGTAGGTGTGCCAGTATTAAGGATGGTGCTGGAGGGCTGCCTATGTTGGATGCATGTAGTACACTCCCTATGCATGGTCGAGCACAGGTAGTGTCATGTTTGGCATTCCTTTTACTGAATGTGCGAGTCAGAGAGAGGTGTCATTCCCTGGGTCCCTATTGTGTCAGTGTATGTGCTATGTGTTGCCTCTTTGCCAAAGCCAGAGCATACTGGGCATGCCTTCATCTGCCTACTGGGGCAGGCTCAGGTTGTTCCTCCTCTGAGTCACTCTGTGCCTGTGCAGGCCTTGGTATTGGTGCGGGGCTGTGTGGCCTTGCCACATTCTGTTCCTGCTGCAGCTGTTTCTGCAGGATCATATTGTGTAGCATGGCACATACCATAACAATCTGAGTACATGTAGCTGATGAGTACTGCAAGGCTCCATCAGATGTGTCCAGGCACCGGAACTGTGACTTGAGCATCCAAGACACATGCTCTATTATATGTCTGGTCTGTTCATGTGCCTCTTTATGACATTCTTGTTTGGATGTGTATGCATTTCTGATGGGTGTCATCAGCCACGGCTCCAGTGCATAACCAGCATCCCCCACTAGGTGACCGTAAGGGATGTCCCCACTGGCAAATCTCTGGTACAGCTGCATCAGATGCCAGATGTGGGAATCATGATAGCTTCCAGTGCAGCCAGCACACACATTCATTATAATGCCCTGGGCATCGTACATGACCTGGCAGTTCATGGAGGGGAAGCCCTTGCAGTTGATGTAGACCCTACCCTGCTCAACAGGTGGTGCCTTGATGCATATATGCATGCAGTCTATAGCTCCCACTACCTCAGGGTATTCTGCTATTTGGTGGAAGAGACGCATATTGCTGGCCAACACCTCACGGGTGTTGAGGTAATATACGTGCTCAATGGCATGTGCTGACATGTCATCCAGGAACTGGTGGAATACTCTGGATGCTGATGCCTGTGAGATCCCCATGATATCCCCAGTTGAGCTTTGGGAGGTACCTGTGGCTAGTATTCCTAGGCCTACACATACCTTGGTATCCACTGGGATGGGTTCCCCTCTGTCAGTTCGATGTGTCAGCCATGGCCTGCACAGCTCAACAATTTGCTGGAGGAGTTCCCTGTCCACTCTATAACACTCCACTATATCCAGCTCATGTAGCCCCTGGTAGGTTACCCTTCTCCGTCTCCTCACTGTGGGTTGTTCGACAGCATTCGCATCCTCACCACCCTCAGTTTCTTGCACATGTTGTTGTCTGATGTCTGCTGCAGCCCCTATCATTTTGTAGTTTTGTTTGTTAAAAGTTCCCCGTTTGTATACACCGAGGGAGTAGAGTATGGGAAAACCAGAGGGGAAGGTGTTTGCATAGTTTGTAGTTGTGTTCTGGGCTGGGCTGGTCTGCTGCCTGTGTAATTGGCTGATTTTGATACATTTCACCTGCCAGCTATGCAAGTTCTACTTGATTAACTTCTTACTACTGTTTTCCCTTCCCATTGCCTTCCTGTTTAAGCCCAGGGATGTCCCGCACAAACACAGTGCTCATATGTGCACAGAGCTGATATTTCCTGGTTTACTTTCTTTTTTCTTTAAAACCTAGTGTGTCACGCACACACCTGCTTAGGCAATGTAAAGAGTGCTAGACAGACTCAGACACACCCCCTTGCCTAGCTGTGCTAAGCTAGATGCAAACCTGAGCCACAGGGCTCAAATTCGCTTACAGTATGCCTAATCCCCCCCCCCTCCATGATGTCGGCTAACTCCTAGGCTTGCACCAAGCTATTCCTGCTCTTACACTGTTGGGAGCTGACTAGCATGCTGGGGAAATCTGGGATTCACTATCATTCTCCTCATTTGCATGGGATTGCCTGCTAATGCATAGTTACATGTCTCACACTGAGCCTCCCCCCTTAGCAAACACTACGCACTGGCCATGTTGTCTTCTGCCTGCCATTGACTATAATGGCAGAATAGTGATTTTAGTTAGAATGCTTATTTTAGCTTTATTTTTTTATTTTCCCCCGATCCCATTTGTGTGCCGCTGCCCTACGCTTAAACAGCCGAGATCAGCTAAAAAAAAAAAAAAAGTTGATTTTTTTATGTTTTTCACCTGTTTTCTATGCCAATGGCCTTATACTTGGCCATTGGCATGTTTTCTAAATGATATTCACCCTTTATTTGGAGCTGTCATGGCTCCGTTTTAGAATTTGCAGAAATGTACTCCGTTATTGGCAGAGTACATTTCTGCAGATTACATTAGTCCTGCATGGCTGGTTTCCAGCTTCCTGTATTGCAAATTCACTTCATTTGCATGGATTTCTCCTGCAAATGGGGTAATTTGCATACAGGGGCTGAGCCCATGCAGGACTAGTGCAGAAGCGCTCGTGCATGCACCTACAGGCTATTCCTGGATCGCACGGCAGACATATTGCCTGCTGGAGCTCCGGCACTAATCCTGCATGCCATGCAAGGCTTGCAGAATCTGGAGAGAGAGACAGCAACTTCAATATCCTCACAAACAACTAAAGTGAATAGAACAGCATGAATATTCTTCCTGTCATCTAAGTTTTCTTCTTCTTTCGGCTGCTCCCGTTAGGGGTCGCCACAGCGGATCAACTGTTTCCATTTCTTCCTGTCCTCTGCATCTTGTTCTGTCACACCAACCACCTGCATGTCCTCTCTCACCACATCCATAAACCTTATCTTAGGCCTTCCTCTTTTCCTGTTACCCGGAAGCTTCATCCTTAGCATCTTTTTCCCAATATACTCTGCATCCCACCTCAGCACATGTCCAAACCAACGTAATCTTGCCTCTCTGGCTTTATCTCCAAACCTTCCAACCTGGGCTGACTCTCTAATATACTTATTCCTAATCCTGTCCATCCTCATCACACCCAGTGCAAATCTTAACATCTTCATCTCTGCCACATCAAGCTCTGACTCCTGCCTTTTTGTCAATGCCACTGTCTCCAACCCATATAACATAGCTGGTCTCACTACCCTCTTGTAGACCTTCCCTTTCACTCTTACTGGTACTTGTCTGTCACAAATCTCTCCTAACACACTTTTCCACCCACTCCATCCTGCCTGTACTCTCTTCTTCACCTCTCTTCCACACTCACCATTACTCTGAACCGTTGATCCCAAGTATTTAAAATCATCCATCTTCACCACCTCTACTCCCTGCATCTTCACCATTCTTCTATCCTCCCTCTCATTCACGCACATATATTCTGTCTTAGTCCTGCTGACCTTCATTTCTCTTCTCTCTAGAGCATATATCCAGCTCTCCAGGGTCTCCTCCACCTGTTCCCTACTCTCACTACAGATCACAATATCATCTGCAAACATCATAGTCCACGGGGACTCCTACCTGATCTCGTCTGTCAACCTGTCCTGTCATCTAAGGAAAAATCAAAATTATCATCCATTCAGGGGAAATTCTAAATTCAAAGACTAACATGGTCTTGGTGCTTTTTCAATTATATATTTCAAACTATAACTCTTTGATAAACTGATGGGAGGATAGTATACACCTTTATATGTATTAAATATTACATACGAAATTCCACTATGGGTCTCTTTTATGCTAAGTCAAAAATGAATATTTATGAGACCTTTTTTCAGAATAGATGTTTTGCATCTAATAAAATTGAACACAAGGTGTTTCACAATCCTTTAACTAAATTAACTATAAGAAATTTGCTTAGTTTACTATTTGAACATGTTTTATTGCTGGTGTGCAGCATGAAATGTGTCAGAAGTCTACTATTTCAAAAATTCATCTTGCAGGATGAAGTGCCAATATCTAATATGAAACAAAAAAATACATGTTAGCAGCAAAGCATAACGTTATGTTGTCCATATACTGTTGCTGCACTGTACTGTGTACATGACAAAGTTCCCATTACCTTGGAATTTCCTTATTTGATGTATTTAGGATGAAGTGTTCAGTAACATTATCATCTTTTTAAAGAAAGTATTAGATAGTACTGTATATGTTGTGTTTTAAATACATTATATGTTTTATACTTTCTTCATTAATATATGACATTTTCATTATTAAGCTGGCAAGTCAAAAACGTGAAAAGAGATGGGGGAGGACTTTAATTTATCTGACTTTTGATGAATAAGGCTAACCACAAGATATTCATCTATGTTTTGAAAACAGTTAAACTGATTTTTACTAGGACAGAAATGCAAAGTATTCTTGTTTCTCACCATTTTAATAAAAATAATAATAATAAATTGATGGCAGTTCTTGAGTTATCATCAAAATACATTTATTGGCAAATTATATAATAATTGTATATGAATCAGATTCAATTAGACACATAAGACAAATTTGCCACGAGAATGATATCATTTCAGGACCAGTTACTGTAACACTTCTAATTAATTTTGCAGTTTGCATAACTTTATGAATACCACATAAATATTTGTATAAAAGCAATGCATCTCAATTAAGAAATGTTTAAAATGAAGAACTTATTTAAGAAGTGGTAAAGAAACAATTATTTAGTAAACAAAACACTATCTGAATTGCTTGTTTTGAATCAATCATGCATGA
Source organism: Protopterus annectens (assembly GCF_019279795.1). NCBI lineage: Eukaryota > Metazoa > Chordata > Ceratodontiformes > Protopteridae > Protopterus > Protopterus annectens. The sequence continues at coordinate 1,557,306,966 of NC_056733.1, forward strand.
CATAATAAACAATAAATAATAAATAATAATAATAATAATAATAATAATAATAATAATAATAATAATAATTAGTATTATTATTATCATTATTGTTGCTTGTTGTTTTGTTGTTATTGTTATTATTATTATTATTACTACTATTATTTAGCGGTCATGTCTATGGACAAAGTAAAATGTCTGTTGAGGAAAACAAGTATTTTTTTTTTTTCTTTCTTCTTTACAAAAAGTATTAGGGAGCAAGATAACAAAGTGGTTTGGATAGGCAAACAAAGAAAAAGAAAAAAATTATTTGTCTTTTTTTGGTTTAACAATTTCAGATGTCAGTTGGTAAAGCTAGAAGGAAAAGCTTTTTTAAGTAACCCATAAAATGGGATGCAGATTTGACAATGGAATTGCCCTATTAAAAAGTATCTCTTGATTTTATATAGACTAATAGACAATTTAGTATAGAAATCTGTTTGTCTTCACTCTTGTTACAAAAGAAAAAAATCTTATTTCATCAAACTTTAATATCTGATGGTAAAGCTCAATATTTATTTCTATATCTAGGTATAATTTGCTTCTACAAAAGAAATAAATAGAAAAGAGTAAAAAACAAACCCCGGGATTTATTGACCTCTGTGCAGGAATAGTGCAATTCCTGCATGGAGCATATTGTGTCCATTCAGCACAACAGCGTGCCTTGCATATTCATGAAGGCACGGTGCTACATAACCTGCAAGGGCACGATCCGTGAACGAGTGCAGGGGTTGTGTCCGAGCATTGTTCACACAGTAAACACACCCCCTGCACTCAGGAAGTGCTGTACAGCACTTTGAAAACAAAAACAGAGTCTGTGGACGCTGTTAGCATACCCACAACTGAACAGATATCTGCAGAATGTCCACATTTGTGCCTCATATGTCAGGTGTGTTCCTCCTACTGTCCTGGTAAAGAGCTGAGGCTCGAAGTCATTAAATAATGGCAAACATTTGAGTGTAAGACTCCACATCCTTCAAGTAAGTCATGCTAATGCAAAACCTATTATTCATCAACTTCCTAAGTTGTAATAGTAATATTTAAAATCTGTCCTCTTTGCCCTCCCATCGTGTTAGGGTTCATCCAGATAGTTTGCTATAAGAGGTGAAAAGGTAAGATTGTTAGCTATGTGCACATCCCTAAACTAAGAAAAATAAAATAAATAATTCATTTTTCTCCCACCCCCACTAAAGTTTAAGTGTAGCTGAGTGGGTGTGCACGTTGCGCAGCTGTGTATAGCATAGCTTAAACATCCGAAGTAGCTAAATAGAAATATGCAGCCAGACTAGCCAAAATGAAAAAGCATAGTGGTTAGAGCTTTCACGTAGCATTCAGTCATTCATGGTTTGAGCCCTGATGCAGTCTATTCATTTTTATATGTGAAAACAGCATTTATTTATTTATTTTTTTATTTATCATTTGTTGACCGGGAAAGGCTGACTAGGTTCCACAGAGCCTGTTTTCAGTGGAGGCCTGGGGAGAAATGCTCCAGATGCATGTCTTTGGAATGTGGGAGGAAATCGGAGGAAACCCACGCAAAAACACAGGGAGAACATGCAAACTCCACACAGAAGGCACCCCAGCTGAGAATCGAACTGGAGAACCTCTTGCTGTGAGGTGACAACATTAACCACTGCACCACTGCGCCGCCCTTTTTTATAAATTTTATAAATAGGTAGTGAATGATATATTTTTTAACCAGAGTAACGTAGCAGGTCCAAATGTGAGGTATCATTGTAGTACAGATGTGAAACTCCCATATAAACACGTGTCCCATACAGTATAGCCACAAAATAATATAATGTAATGAAAGCACATAGGGCCATGTTATGGAAGGGAAACATATGTATATCATAAGATGTCATTAAGAAGGAATCAACCTCACAATCCTGATAGTTCATAAAATGAAAGCTGAACAATGCTAAATTGTGTTCAGCTATGCTTAACAACTAACCTTTTAAGCAGTGCTTGTCTGTGATAAGCGGGTTTGCCTGTCTCTTAGCTTAGCTCAGCATATTCAAAATCATCCAATCACAGCAAAGGCAGGATATTAGCCTTATTTAAACCTCACAGGTGGGAATACAGCCCATAACCAGTTGTAGCTAATCATTGCAGGCACTATGGCTGGCATTGGTGATGGTGTGCACTTCCAGGCGCAGTGTTAGGGCATTCAGGAGTCCAAGGTCATGGTTGGACTCCTTGTAAAAGACCATGAAGGGAAACTGCTGCAGGACCAGTACCAGGGCTCCCAATACAAAGCAGATGCCTGGGACCATCTCGCATATGACCTCACCAGTGCTACTGGTATCCCTCTGACTGGTGAGCAGGTCTGGCACCATTATGCTGACCTGAAGTGTAGGAAGAGAGATCTCTTGGACCAGTGGATCCAAGATGCACAGGCACAGAATGTCCATGAAGTGTGTAAGTATCAGTATCAATTAGTGTTCTGCAAAGTCCTGCCTGAGTATGTAATCAATAGGTATGCATAAATGTTTATTTAGCTCCTGTAGAGGTGCAGATGAGAGGGCTGCAAATATTGACGCACATGCCATCAGGCTGCTAAGGCTGCGCCGGGAGGCTGGTGAGTAAATATCTAGCTTGCATTATTCAGGATAAATAAATGGAAAGTAGTACATTGTCAACAACTAGTATGTAAACTGTGTACTGTGTGCAATGAATGAAGGACAGTCATCAGATGAATAAAGGTCTCTGTAACATTTAATAAAAATAAAAAACCCAGACTGGTGTATTTACTTTTTCATGTTATGGTAGGAATATGCATGTGTACAAGTTCTGCATAGTTATGTGTTTCTGGTAAAAAATAATTGTTTCATGCAACCATTACTGAAAACCTAGCACATATCTGTTGTCTGAAAAGTGCAGTACAGTACTCATTACCTAGGGCATTTGTCTAACTACAAGGTCAGATTGTGCAAATCAGAGAGTACTAGGGAGAAAAATGTCAAACATGAGTTAGCAGTTCCTCAGTAGCTCTTTGTGATGAAACCCTACTGCAGTTTATCTTTTTGCACAAACAGGCACGGTTCACATCCTGGCAGTGGTAGTACGCTGAATGCATATTGTCAAATAAGAATATGTGAATATTTGTATAAACAGTCAGTAGGTATTAATATAAATTACCTCCACAGGTCTGCAAGGTAAGGAAATGTTTTAATAGCTGTAAAAAAACTTTACCAACACAATCTGTGTTCAACATATCCACTGTCCAACCCCAAGGCTGCAAATGACAGCAAGATAAGAGAATACCAAACACTTTGTTCCGATACATGTCCATCAAGTGTCACGATGTCACGGCTAATGGTCACTGCTGATAACCAGAGAGACAGATAGAAACATCAGTGGAGTATGTCAGTACTACACCCCCCCCCCCCAAGCATGAGTGCCGGGCACTCCTGTCAGTGTCACATATGTAACTGTGAAGATGTGAATATTTGTAGAAACAGTCAGGTAGTGTTAACACATATTTCTTCAACAGGTTTGCCAGGTAAGAAAGTGTGGCTATTAGCTGTAAGAAGGCTTATCCAATACACTGTGTACAACAATCCCAATGTCCATCAGATATACAGTGAGGTCAGCCATGGAGTGTAATGAGTAGAGTAATGATCTGTACAGTTGTTGAAAATTGAAGCCTAGACAATTGTTAATTGACCTCTCTCTCTCCCCCACCCTATCTGCACCAATACTTCATACACATTAAATGGGTATGTTCATCTCCAAACCTACTGTTGGGACGTGTCCTATTGTTATACAAATATTGAACTGTTTGAATTTTAATGTTCCCTGTTCAAATACTATCATTGGTGGCCTGTTGCTATTAATGTAATTTGCATGCTGTTGTAATGCCTACTGTGGTTTCATATATGCATGTGTTCTGTTTGCTATGCAACTGTTTCAATCCTGTTTTATGGGGTCAATCGGAGCACCCATGCATGCTGTTATAACTAATCCTGAAATGTGTTGTTCTTGACTAACCACCATATTTTTTAAACTGAAACATCATAGCAATTCTGGAAAGGCAGATCTCAGTGGATCCACCAGTCCTGCCTCATCTAGCCTTGTCACAAGGCCCCAGCCCATCTGGGACCCAACTGTGCCTTCCTCCTCTGTTGGCCCTGCACCACCTTTGGGTAGAACACCCTCAGGGGATGGTGCTCACCCCCCCTCGGAAGCAGGCATGGAGAGGAGACCAACACCTGCAGTCAGGTCCGGGGATTGGTGTGCAGCATCCTTCGTTCAGAGTACAGTGTTCAGCTGTGCCAAACTGAGGGCTGTCTGGTGCATCTTGAGGTTCAGCCTGCCCCTCCTGCACAGTCCCCAGCACAGCCACCTTTGGGGCTGTGAAGGTGCAGTGCTGACTGCCCATGGGTGGGGACCTCAATCCCACTGTAACCATATGGGGGCTCATGTGAGTCTGATTCCCAACCACCCTCTCCATCCAAGGTGGTTACCTCCCTCATGTGTCATATACCACCCCTGCCATCTGTTCTTTCTGTAATGTCTGTCTTCCTACTCAACTTACCTTCCCAAATGTACCTACTATCCTTTCCTAACATCCCACTCTCACATCATTAAAAAAAAGGGCAATCTGTTCCCCAAACAAAAATGTCGCCCCATATAAAGCTGTCAATTTCACACACATGTCCACTGAACACATGTAGTCTTATCTAATTGGCTTAACAACACATTACTGTTATCCTCACCCCTCTCTCAGGGGTTTGAGTGTCCAAATTCACCTCCAAATTATGTACAAATGCACAGCTGTTGCTGTATCAGAAATGGACAGCTATGGACCTTCCCTACACCCTTTCTGCACATCCTTAGCTATTTTTCATATTGTTTTCCCTCTGCGTGCTCCCTTTTTCAGCACTTTTCTGTCACCCCTTTTTTCTTTTCTTTAAAAGAAATTAGCACAGGGGGAAGTGGGAGTAAGCTGCAGTGAGCACAATTAAGCGAGTTTGTGCAATGCTAATCAATGCCTACATAGATTAAGCAGTTTCCCATTTAACTGAGTGTTAGCATTGCTTACCATTGCACAAACCTGTGCAGACCCACTTACAACTGCTTAAAACTACCTTAATCACCCTGTCTCCATCAGCCACTGTTCTGCACAGCAACAAAAATAAGAAGCCCTGCCAAGTCTTGAATGCAGGACACTACACATCACATTCAGAACAATATACCACTACACCATCTGAGCTGTAATAATAAATGCTGTTTTTTCAAATATATCATTCAGTACAGGTATAGAATATTAGGGAACAAACACTGTGGAATCAGTCATGTTTAGTATATATAAATATACACATATAGATGTGTATGGTGATAGATAAATATGAAAAAGTATATACATCAGATATATGGAGATATACATTTAAAACAAATACATATAGAATATATACATATATATTGTTATATAAATAAATGTATAGATAGCAAAAAAGGAATATATATATATATATATATATATATATATATATATATATATATATATATATATGGATCTACTTCAGTAGATCGAACTTTTACAAGTCGAACCACATATGGCTGAAACCATATGTTCGAACTCGTAAAAGTTCGAACACTGAAATAAAAACACATAAAACAAAAAATCACAAAATTAAACATCTATAGCAGGGTCCCCCTGCACCCCCACACCCCCCCGTACATAAATATACCAACTCCGAGTTTGCACTACATTGTGGAAATGGGAAATCTTCCCTTTCCGCTCTGTACGGAGATCTCCATTCAGTCCGATTGAACTTTTACAAGTTCGAACATATGGTCTCAGCCATACGTGGTTCGAACTTGTAAACGTTCGATCGACTGAAGGGGACCCATATATATATATATAAACACACACACACATATTTATATATATAGATATATTCTTAGGGCAAGAATTCTGGACAAAGACTGTCAAAATGGGAGGACAATGGGCCAATACCAGGGACATAATATACATACTGCAGTTATAAATGTAGAATGTTGATACAGTAACAGGGTTTGTGTCAGCATACATGTTCAGAAGGATGTGAGTTCTGAAACTGAAATGTATGTCATCACTTACTGTCAGAAATCTTAGATCCTTGCAGTGACTTACCACAGAAATGAAAATGATTCTGAGGAACAGACCAGAAATATGAGCAATCAACCTGGACAGTCTGAAACAATCTGGCCAGTCGAGAGGTATGCTCAGAACCTCTTAGTGCAACAGATCTCGACCAAGACTGACAAAGGGGAAGGGAGTAAAGCCATGACACTGGGAACATATCCCAAATACTGGAGTAAATAAGGTGACACAGTTGATGCAGTAACACTCTCCTGTCTGTTGTAACATATATTGACTGGAATAGCCCAAGTCCAAAACCACATTACTCCCCACTAGTTACTGACATAACTTCTCACATCATCCCACTGATGTGTCAGAAATACACAACAAGTATGGGGGCCAGGCAACAGTACATCTGATATATATCTGGACATAACATCACAGTAGGGAAACTACTATGAGCTGCTAGGCATGTCACCAAGCAATGTCTAAACTACAGGCAGACTGACACAACACTAACCCAGTTTTGTATGGGGGAATACACATGTAATTGCAAATATAGCAGGTGATACAGTGATATAACAGCACAGACAAACAGACACCAGTGTGAAAGTGCATACCCATAACCAATCTCAACACATTCAAATTGAGATACTGGTAAGCCACATGAACAGCAGAGTATATGGACTGCATGAACAAAATCATCAGCATGTTTGCCACTCACACACTACCCCTACATATACTGGCACAATTCACAGTGTAGTCTGATGCCTGACTGTGGTATTGGACATGTGTCAGTCTGCCCCTACAAACATATACAGCTGATAGAGCACCAGAAACCGAAGCAAAATGCAACGTCAGATAGAAAAGGACCTATAACACTTACATATACTCCTCCCTCTGTACACAGGCCAAATAACACATGCACAATACACTGCTACACAATCCTGATAGTCTGACAATTGCCAGCAATAAACAGTCCTCTCAACTGTATAGAGTCCCTCAGAATGTCCCGACTTTGTCCTCATGTATAAGACCTCCTACACATAACATGTCTGGCAGTCTGATATATCACTGGAATTATATCAGGAATTAAGTCACTATATAATAATATATGATACCTATCCACCTCTTACAGCATGACATCTGGACAAAGCCTGACATACTTGTGGGCAGAGGCCCAAACACAGGGGCATTATTGGCATATTGCTGTCATAAACTGAGAAAGTTGCTGATGTAACAGGGTTGTAGTAACATATGTGTTCTGAGGGATATGACGTTAGAAACATACATGGATGTTACCATTTACTGACTGCAATCCTCAGAGTATGCTACTGAATTTCCAAGGCCAAAAAATGTGCGAGTAACACACCAAATATAAGAGTCCAAACTCTGGCCAGTCTGTGGATAGCCTTACAGTTGAGGGTTATGTCAACCACATAACACTATCAGACTTAAATGCACGCAGAGCAGCCATATCCACGCAAACCCTGTCAAACTAGCATTACTTCAACTGCATAACAGCAATACTTACATTCTGTCCCTATGTCTGAAACATTCTCCCCCAATTTTTTGGGCTGTCTCCACAGTGTTTGTTGCAAGAAGTATTTCCAACTACCCTCTGTGATGCTGTTTGTCACACACCTCCATGAAGTTCTTCTCACAGGCAAGGAAAAGGAGCTATGCCTACATGAAGTACTCACTTATAGGAGTGTGTCTCCATGCTGTTGGGTATAGAAATTATACCACAGTTGTTGTACATGCAATTAGCAAGTGAGATACTCCAATTGGTGCACAGGCCATCAGATGCTCATGAGCATTACCTACAGAAGGCAAGCTGCTGCCTATTCAAAACAGATGTATATCCAACATCTGTCTCAGAGAGAGAGAGAGAGAGAGAGAGAGAGAGAGAGACAGACAGACAAACAGACAGACAGAAAGGCAGACACACACTGAAACTGATGGATTATACAAACTGAATAAAAAAAAAACAGGTTTGTCAAACAATTAAGCATGTAATGGAATGTACTAGGGGGATATGTAAATATGGAAAATAGGAAGTTCAAACAATATTATTTCTCAACAACACATGTTGTACTGATATATTGCTGAGGAGAACCTATGACCATAACATGTGTGTCTGTCTGCAGTGACACAGAACACAGCTCAGGGTCCTGAGTCACCCCAGGAAAGGATGGCTCACATATGACCACTACTGGAGTGAGTGTTGCACAATACTGAATGTGACACTGCTAGGCCACACCCAGTGCAAATCTTACCGTCATTAACTCTGCTATGTCCAGCTCTGACTCATGCCTCTTTTTTCAGTGCCAATGTCTCCAACCCATATAACATAGCTGGTCTCACTACCCTCTTGTAGACCTTCCCTATCACTCTTAATGGTACTCGTTTGTCACAAATCATACCTGACACTCTTCTCCACCACCCACATCCTGCCCGTTCTCTTGTCTTCACCTTTTCCCCCACACTCACCATTACTCTGAACTGTTGTTCCCAAGTATTTACACTTATCCACCTTTGAAAACTGTACTCCCTGCATCCTCACCATTCCTCTATCCTCCCTCCCATTCACACACATATATTCCATCTTAGTCCTGCTGACCATCATTCCTCCCCTCTCTAGATCATACCTTCACCTCTCCAGGGTCTCCTCAACCTGTTCCCTACTGTCACTATAGACCACAATGTCATCTGCAAAGAGCACAGTCTAGGGGGACTCTTGTCTGATTATGTCTGCCAACCTGTCCATCACCACTGCAAATAAGAAAGGGCTCATAGCTGATCCCTGATGTACTCCCACCTCTACTTTAAACATACATGTCACTCCCAATGCAGAACTCTCCACTGTCACACTAGCCTTGTACATATCCTGTAGCATTCTTATGGATTCCTTCACCACTCTGGAACACCTCATACAATACCACAACTCCTTTCTAGGCATCCTGTCATATGCTGTCTCTAAGTCCATAATGACACAATGCAACTACTTACAACCTTCTCTGCATGTCCCCATCAACACTCTCAGAGCACACATTGCATCCATACTGCTCTGTCCTACCACAAATACCATGCTGCTGATCAGTAATCCTCACCTCCCTTCTTAACTTAGCTTCCACCACCCTTTACCATCACCTCATGCTGTGATTGATCAGTGTTATCCCTCTGTAGTTACTACAACTCTGCACACCATCCTTATTCTCATAATCAGTACTCAAACACATTTTATCCTCTCCTCATGCATCATCTCACTTTCCCAGATTACAGTAAACATTCCAGTTAAAAAGACCACTGCCATTTGTCCTAAACACTGCCATGCCTCTATAGGTATGTCATCTGGACCAATAACTTTTCCATTCTTAAACATCTTCATAGCTAGCCTTACTTCTCCCTTGATAATCTTTTGCACGTCCTGATTCAACATACCCACATCATCCAACCTTCCCTCGCTCATTCGCTTCATTCAACAGCCCATCAAAGTACTGTTTCCACCTGCTCAACACACTCTCCTCACTTGTGAGTACACTTCCACCATTATCCTTTATCAGCCTTATTTGCTGCACATCCTTCCTAGCTACATGCTTCTGTCAAGCTATTTGGTACAGGGCCTATTCTTCAGCCTTGGTGTTCAACCTTACATGCAACCCTTCAGATGCCCCATCCTCAGCCTTTACCACCACTCTCTTTGCTATGCACCCCATCTCCCTATACACCTGTATACTTTCTTCATCTGTCTGACAATCCCACTTCTCCTTGGCCAACGTCTTTCCCTGTATACTCCCCTGTACTTCTAAATGCCACCACCAGGTCTCCTTGTCCTCCTTCCTCTGTGCAGATTTCACACCAAGCCCCATTCTACACATTTCCCTTACTAGCTCAGATGTAGTTACCCATATATTTGAAGTTTTCGCTGCCACCCGCTGCCTGTCTTAACTCTTCCCTGAACTCAACCTCACACTCATCTTTTTTCAGTATCCACCATTTGATCCATGGTGCTGCCCTCACACTCCTCCCCCTCTTCTTGATCACCAACATCATCCCACAGACCAACCTTCCATGCCGCCTAACTACACTTTCCCTTGTTACCACTTTACAGTTAACCATCCTCTTCAAAAGGCCCACCTGCATAGGAGATAATCCACCTGTATGCATCTTCCTCCACTCTTGTATGTCACCCTATGCCCCTCCATCTTGTAAAGCTATATATTCACCACATCCATGTCCTACCTCTGTTGCAAACTCCACCACCGTTTCACCTTCTGCATTCCTTTGCTTAACACTATACCTACCCATCACTTCTGTATCCCCTCTGTTCCCTTCACCAACATACCCATTGAAAACTGCTCCAATCACCCCTCTCTCATCTTTGGGTATACTGATCACCACTTCATCCAACCACATCAAAGTACATCTGTCTCATCCATCACACATGCAATTACAGGAGCATATGCACTAACACCTGTAATAATTACACCATCAATTCCTAGCCTCCTAAACCTCACTCTACCCAACAATCTTATCACCTCCACAAACAGTATTGGCCTAATGTTCCTTCAGGTTAACCCCTACACCAGTTCCCCTCCCATACACACCATGATAGAACTATTTGCACCTGAGTTCGATACACGCAGCTGTACACCCCTTCCATTTGGTCTCTGGCACACACAATATTTCCATGTTTCCTCTGTCCAGCATATCAGCTAGCTCTGTCCCCATACCAGTCATACTCACAACATTAACAGTTCCTACCCTCACCACCACAAGCCTAGCCTTTCTCGTCTCTGCCTGCCATATGAGCATCAGCCATTCACCAGGGTATGTCTGTGAATGCAAAGGCTACTGCACTATCAAATGACATATGTCTGTTACAGCAATATGAAGAAAGTGTCACTAATTGTGGCCCATAACCCACCATATATGTGTGGTGTCCTCCAGATGTCCTGCCCTAACAGGTTGACATGACTGACTGAGCAGCAAGACTGTAATTACAGTGTGCCATACTGACATAGTACAAAAACGTATAGCAGGTATTTCCTGTGCATATGTATGTATGGGTAGGTGTACCTGGCTGCCTCATAACAACTGACATGGGATGCAAAATGTCAGGTAAATAAGCTGTACATGTACATGTGTGTAACCTTAGTTTCTGTGCACCCAACAGAGTTGTACTTCTACAGTTACTGGTCGTGTCATTGCCCTGACACAGACATGGGTAGTATAATTAGCATGAGTATCACGTTGAAATTGTAGAGGTCACCAACTGTGTTCTGACCCTGTGCCCATGCCTAATACAAACAGATATATGACCACCCTCATAGCTGTATGGCCTCAGCAATACCTTACTTGTAATACCTGCCTCCACCAAAGTAGAGTAAACACCCTTTGCTGGACAGCAGCAATGTACAAAGCACATAATGTGATGCTATATTGGTTGTACAGGGCAAAGTAGGAGCAGGCACCAACTGGGCAGCATGTCAACCTTTGTCTGAACGAGCATATTAGGTCACAGGTGGATTACTCTAAGGCTAACTATGAGTACAAATTGGGCACATCCACTAAGGGCAATCACAAGGCCATCTTCACATATGTCCACAGTCTCAGAGGCACCAATCCAACCCATCTTGTAATGGTGGTCAATCATAGCTCATACACACGCATCATAGCTACAGCCAACCTGCTGCAGACAGGTTTAGGGCAAACATCTCCCCCCTAGATCACCATCAGTATAGGTGGATATGCACAGCAAATGCACCCCTCCCCTCATCATCATGGATCAGGTGCAAACTGCCTAATCAAAGTTAACAAAAGCAAGTCCCCTTGGGGCCTGATAGCATTCCTGCCTGCATCCTACATAAACCCAGTCATATGCTTCCAACTCCATTACACAATGTATGCAAGCAAAGCCTGAGCACCATTGACATCCCATCTGCAAGGAAAATGGCCACTGTCATCCCTGTACACAAACGTGCATGATGAATGGTGGTTTATGCAATGTACTCATTGGGGGGAACATGACACATCAGGACCAGGAGTACAATGCATGCTCATACAGTGCTGCCAGGTACAGAGGTATGATGTGTTTGTAAGTGGTGGCTAATGATAGTCCATATTCATGTGCTGGCAATGTAAATAACTCGGGGCAATGTCTGAGGTCCTGTGATGTGTTTTCCTGTTTATGTCTTCCAGGTGCCATGCAGTGGCAACTTCCTTACACCGATGAAGAGACAGCAGCCATCACAGAAGTTGTAATCTTAAACTATGCCATCCTTTCTGGCTGTAACCAGCAAAATCTGCAGAAGTGGACTGATCTGTGGGATGAGATCATCTATAGCGTGAACATCTTGGGCCACCATGGATGCACATACGATCAGGTCAGGCATAGAGCAACTGACCTGATACGTCATGCCCGGCACAGGGCTGCTGCTGTAGCAAGGGACCGTACTGCTAACAGTGGGGGTACAGCCACACAGGCCCCACTTACGGCGACAGAGGAGCTCCTTGACAACCTTGGGGTAGCCCCCACACAAACTCAAACACGGGAAACAGCAGTCGTGGAGGTGGGTGGTACCCAGGCTACAGGCAAGGAGCATCCAGGTAAGGCCAGAGTGCATATCAATGTAATTAGTTAGCATTTAAACTGTCTTCTATAGAGTCTCTAGATGCTTATGTCAGTGTAAAATGGATTAGTGGGTGGGGTGTAGTAATGCAGACAAGTGCACATCTATGGTGAAGGACAGCATATTGTGTGATATCATAGTGTACACTGTACCTGTGCAAAAATGTATCATTCATCTTGTACCAATGCCTAATGTGAATCTGCTAACAATACCTCTCCCTTACAGCTATATAGGTCCCTCTGGTCTGCACATAGGACGGCAGCCTGAACCCAGTAAGTATGGGTTTTCCTGTTGTAGCTCACCAGTACCCCAAGCATGCTAAGGTTGATGCATGTGACCATGCACACAACTGTTACACCCAGCCACTTGGCAATATTTGCATTTTCACTTGTGGTGGTGTTTACTGCATTGCATCACAGTGGTCATCACAGGAGCCTATTTGCAGGAGATGTCATACCTGTAGCATACCTCACAACCTGTCATTGCAGGACTTCTGGACAAAGACTGAAAAAATGGGGTGACAAAGGCAAAAAACTAGGTTCATATTGTAGAAATTAGTGGTATACTGTGCATATAAATGGTGTGCACACCTGTTAGACTGCCAGGTATTTGTGATATACAAAAATGAGAGCACAATAGACAAGTTCAAAACACTGCCAATCTTTTATATGACCTATAACCAGTACAATTCAATTGTAAAGCAAACACATATGTTAGAGGAACAATAATGACACATAACAATAGCACAACAACCTAGATGCATATGTGTGCACAGGCTGAAGCTAGTACTGTGTTGAAGCAGCTTTTGGTATAACTACAGCAGTACATCTTATTGGGTACACAACAGCCATCAATTACAGAGAGTCTTTGATCAATAGCAAATAATGGTCAGCTGTCCTACCAGGAATATCCTAACATATACCTAGTTGCCTGCTACAGCAACAGCCATGGTTCATATTGAGCTGATGAAGCTGCTAAGGGACCACTTGTTAGAGATGTATCAGCTTGGAGAAGGGTACCAAAACATTTCCACAGCATTGCACATACCATGGAACACAGTACAGACAGCCATCAAAAGGTGGTGAAAATATGGGGCTACAGTGATATTGTGAAGGAGTGGACATCCCACCAAAGTCTATAAGAATACAAGACCAAAACTGGCCAGAGGGGCTGCAGGGAGCCCTACAGCAGCAGTGAAGGAGTAGCAGGAATCTCCAGCAAGTACTGGGTGTGTACTACATGTCACAACAATCTTCCATGGTCTCCATATGCCCTGCCTATAGGGTAGGGTTGGAAGATGGCAGAAGTTCCTCACACCAAACAATATCCAGGCCTGATGAAAGTCTGAAAAGAATACATCAGGTCTCCAAAAAGCAAGTGGGAAAATGTGTTATGGCACTATGGGACCATGGCTGAACTGTTTGGCCACAATTCTGACAGGCGTGTTTGGTGCAATAACACCACTGCACGTCACCACAACAACAACACCCCTATGGTGAAGCATGGTGATGGCAGTGCACTGGTTTGGAGTTGCTGTTCACAAGCTGGAACTGGGGCTGTAGCCAAGTTAGAGGGGGTTATGAACATTTCCAAACACTGGTCTCATGTGGCTCCAAAACATTCTGGTGTTTGCCACATAGCTGTGGATGGTGAGGAATTCCACCTTTCCACACGACAATGGCCAAAACCATACATCCAAATCAACAAAAGGATGGCTTCACCAGAACATATGACATGCTCTGCACTGGCTGAGTCAGAGCCCACACCTATGTCCAATGGGATATATGCAGGTTGACCTAAAGCGGGCAGTGCACAGGGGAATTCCCTTGCAATCTGACATAGATGGAGGTGTTTTGCAAGGGGGAGTAAGTAAACATTGGCAAGTCAAGATGTGTCATGCTGATAGACACCTTCCCAAGAGGACTGCATGCTGTGAGTAACTCAAAAGGTGCTTTAACAGAGTATTACTTTAAGAGTGTGCACACTCATGCAACCAGCCTGTTGTACCTATTTCAGTTACCAGATGTTACCTGTAACTGATGTGTATGTTCTCCAGTTGGATTGTACAGGTTATATGTCATATGTAATAATGGCAATTTTATGGTCTGATTTCTGAGGTCTTGTGATATATCATGAAAACCTGGCATGTTAACAGGAGTGTGTGCACTTACTATATCCACTGTAAGCTTGGGAAGTTGTTTGAGTAACCAGCTTTGTTTTAACATACATGCACTGCAGGTTATGCAGTCTTCACCTCAAATTAGGACCTTATGTAGTGGCACCAATCCACAGGCCAACCCAGTAATGTACCAGACAAACACAGGAGTTATGAGGAACAGCTCAAACATATGAGCCATGCAGACAATCACCAAAACCCTGTACAGTTGGGGGGGGGGGTTTGTAGGAGCTGGCACAGTGCTCTACAGGTGAACAGCAATAATTTACATGGGTGCAGTGTGTGCTAGGTGAAGGGCCATCACCTACTAACACCACTCACATATCCCAAAGATGTATATTAGTAGTAATGGTAATTGGAAAGGGCTGCATTGCATGATGCTGAGGGGGCATCCAGATTATGTATGTTATTGTCTGACTGTGTGTCGTGAATACCCCAGTCAGCTAATGTGAGGTCTGTGTAATGCCTTTGAGGCACCTCACCGGTGTGTGTGTGTGTGTGTGTGTGTGTGTGTGTGTGTGTGTGTGTGTGTGTGTGTGTGTGTGTGTGTGTGTGTGTGTTTGTGTATACCAGCAAACCTTAGTGCCGGTAGTAATTTACATATGTTGTTTATCCCTCACAGTTGGACATGGTGGCTGTGGTCCCTCCCATTCTGATACTAATGTCAGTGTCTCTGCAGACTCTGACCATGATGATACTCATATTGAGGCACAGGTGGGGTTGTTAGGGGCTGATACTGTGCCATCAGTTGGCATCCCATTATTGTCAACCCCATCCCCGCACACAGTCACAATGCCCACACATATCCTGTTACTAGTGACCACAGATAATGGACAGTTGGTGGGTGATGGCATGGAACATGCTACTGTGGTGACTATGGCAAGTGAGGGTGCAGGCACTAGCTATAGCCAGAGTGCTGGTGTGGTCCCACACAGGCAGATGGGCAGGGGTGCTCAGAGAAGGATTGCAGCCCATCATGCCCCTGTTGCAAGTGCCACAGCAAAAGTCACCAGAAGCATGTTTCAGGCCATCATGGGGGCACAGACATGTAATGAACATAATACCAGACATATACGCAGGTCATGGATGAGCACCTCCCTGGTGTTCGTGGTAATATGAACTCACTGCAGCCATCTGTGAGTTTACTGGGGTCATGGATAGACAGTGAGTGGAGACCTTGGCACTCCTCGACCGTGGAATATCTGTGCTTGAGCATATGGCGATGCTAGCCAGCAACCCAATGGCTGTAGGGTAGCGTCACAATCACCTAATGGTCTATGTGGCTGTGCACCATCACGTTCCCATGATGGCAGTACAACCAGCACTACTGAAGGGGATGTGCTGCCTATGCCATGATGCGGCAGGCTATGGGCATGTGATCCTGTCTGGTCCAAACAGGGACGCAGATCCAGCAGGCAGCAGTCACCATTGGGAGGTAGTACTGCATCTGGACTTGGCCCTGGTGGTGTCACTGATACCCTCGGCAGGCACAGTTCCTGTGTCTGTGGCCAGAGATGGTGAACTATACACCTTGCCATGTACGGCCCACAGCTGTCTAAAATACCCCTGTGTAAGGTGCCCACATGGCATGACTGTGTGCGTACAAAGACACGCACATCACCATCAGACAAGTCACCTCCACACACACACACACACACACACACACACACACACACACACACACACACACACACACACACACATACACCACCCCTGCACAGCCCATTTAATGAACACCCCCAAACATACACACATGATGTCAACTGTATGGCCCAGCCTAGGCTTCTGGCAAACTCACACAACACCCTGTGTTACCTGTGCCACATCCATGTTATCCATACCATTGATGCAGGGACAAGCTAATATGGGTCTAATGCACAGGGTGACGTAAGTAGAGTGTAGCTATTTAATGCTGTGTAAGGTGCTGTCATCTGGCATTTGTAATGGGTACACATCAGAGTGTGTTTACCTTTTCAGCTGTGATGCAGTATTGGTGTTAGTAACACTAAGCAAATGTGTTTTCACATATTGTATTCCGTTTGTGTTCCAGGTGCCTGTGTGTCAGCAGGATGTGGCCCTGCAGACATCACCAATGAGAGGTATGGCAGTGTTGTAACACATCGACCATGTCATTGTTGAGGTACAGCTGTATCTGGCACATTTCCCAGGTCTGTGTAACAGTTCTTGCATGTGCCTCACAGCTTATAGGGCTGAGGGGTGGTATCTCAGTCTATGGTGGTTGACATCAGCTCTAGTATAGTGGACAATGGTAAGTGTGGTAGGTGGAACACACCTCAGATTACTAACATCCTCAACCCAGAGGATATTGTGTCAACCACACAGAGAATACTGCTCTCTCACACACACACACACACACACACACACACACACACACACACACACACACACACACACACACACACACGCACACTCACACACTCACACACACTCACACACACACACACACGCACGCACACACACACACACACACACACACACACACACACACACACACACACACACACACACACACACACACACACACACACACACACACACACACACACACACACACACACAAACACACACATACACCACCCCTGCACAGCCCCCAAACATACACACATGATGTCAACTGTATGGCCCAGCCTAGGCTTCTGGCAAACCCACACAACATCCTGTGCATATGATGATACCTGTGCCACATCCATGTTATCCATACCATTGATGCAGGGACAAGCTAATATGGGTCTAATGCACAGGGTGACGTAAGTAGAGTGTTGCTATTTAATGCTGTGTAAGGTGCTGTCATCTGGCATTTGTAATGGGTACACATCAGAGTGTGTTTACCTTTTCAGCTGTAATGCAGTATTGGTGTTAGTAACACTAAGCAAATGTGTTTTCACATATTGTATTCCGTTTGTGTTCCAGGTGTCTGTGTGTCAGCAGGATGTGGCCCTGCAGACATCACCAATGAGAGGTATGGCAGTGTTGTAACACATCGACCATGTCATTGTTGAGGTACAGCTGTATCTGCCACATTTCCCAGGTCTGTGTAACAGTTCTTGCATTTTCCTCACAGCTTATAGGGCTGAGGGGTGGTATCTCAGTCTATGGTGGTTGACATCAGCTCTAGTATAGTGGACAATGGTAAGTGTGGTAGGTGGAACACACCTCAGATTGCTAACATCCTCAACCCCAGAGGATATTGTGTCAACCAAACACACAGAGAATACTGCTCACACACACACACACACACACACACACACACACACACACACACACACACACACACACACACACACACACACACACACACACACACACACACACACACACACACATACGCCAGTACTGACATTAGAAGACCAACCTATCTTGTTATTCGTACCATACTATTCCATACTGTTGTGCAGGGCTTATAGGGCTGAGGAGTGTCTACAGATACCACTACAGTTGATGTGAACACCGGACATCATACAGTAGAACTAGGAATGTGTACTGTGAATACCATGGCATAAAATATGAAACCATGCCCATACAATGGATGCTCACACACAAACACACACATATAAGATACTCTTCTCTCACACACATTGGCCAAGACTGAGATTAGAATCCTACCTATCTATTTATTGTTACTACATTGTTACACATTTATTGCACGCAATACGGAGGTTATGGGTGACACCTGTCCAAAGGTACTTCTAAGGTGAGGGACATCATCAGGCCTGGCAAATTATGACAATGGGTGAAGTACTGGGTGAAAGATGCCACAAAATACTGTAGCCTACACATATACACACTTACATACAATAATACACACACACACACACACACACACACACACACACACACACACACACACACACACACACACACACACACACACACACACACACACACACACACACACACACACACACACACACACACACACACACACACACACACACACACACACACACACACACACACACACACACACACACACACACACACACACACACACACACACACACACACACACACACATTTGCCAGGACTCATATTAGAACATCTAGCTATTTGGTTATTGGTGTTATAGTGTTATGCAATTACCACACACACCACAGAGCTTATAGGTTGTGGAGTGTCCCAAGGTACCTTTATACAGAATAACATCTACAGCACTTGTAAGGTATGGCAATGCTAGTTGTACTGGGTGAGGCGGGTCACCAACTACTTTCACCCGCATGTTTACACATTCACAAACACTTTTATACACACTAATGCACACACACATTTGACAGTACTGAGATCCATAGGTTCAAAGGTTCATAGGTGTGTATGTGGCAAATGGTCATGGAGGCTTTAAAAGGCTAGCCCATGGGGATACACAGGGATCATGCCACCTGATGATACTCCCCAGTGCATCTACTGAGTATAGTCCTTGGAGTGATCCCCTGGGTGGGTATTCTATTCCCCATCCACTCGTCCTGATTTCTCTTGAAGAGGGTCAGTGATATGCTGTGCTTGACATGTATGTGGTGTCTATTCCATAGCATGATCAGTCTCTGGGTTGTGAGCCTGCCCCTACAGCATGTCATGGTGATTGTGAGAATGGGGTTGAGGTATCTGGGGCATGTTGTGTGGACAGATTGGTTTCTTCAGATGTAGCATTCCTGACAGGGTTGGGTCAGACATGGCTGTGTATGTCAGGCAGAGATCGCACCTAAGTAGCCATTGTGAAACAGAAATTCATTGCAGTTGTTGGAGTCTGTCTGTATGGGGCAGGTGTGTAATACCTAAGATCTTCTTTGTGAGGTACATTTGCACACTCTCCTGTTGTTGCTGGTGTCCAGTGGGGTACATGGCAAATGGGCCATAGTACACATTGATTGGCCTACTGAGGGGAGTGTACAGGGAAATACTGCCTGTTTACTTCCCGGATTCAACACCCTTAGTCAGAAGAAGAGACACATGGAAGGACTTTTTTTAAGATAGTGGCACTGTGGTGGTCACCACAGAGCTCACTGTCAACCTGTGTTCTCAGTTCCATTATACCAAGATCAGTGTTCAGTGGACTTCCATCAATGTTCTGCTTTATGGCAACCATGTTGTACCCAAAGGGATGGTGGCACATCGTAAGGCATTGAGCTTATGTCTAGGGTTCTGACAACAGTCATAGGTCTCAGAGAGGCTTTTGTGAAGGATGTCAACCTCACTTGGGGGGTAATAATAGCACCCACCTTGTAGTCATCTGCAAACATTGTCAGCCAGGGCACCTTTGTATTGGTCTGGTCCTCAGAGGTGTGGATTCCAAAACTGAGGGGACGCAGGTCCACAACCTGTGGGACTCCACTTGTGACTGTTCAACAGTCTGACGTGGAGTCCACTGCTTTCATACTGTGGGTTCTATCTGTGAGCCAGTTTGCAGACCATCTACTGATGTGGGGGTTGCTGCCTACCTGAGTGTGTTTGTGTATGATTCCTGAGTGGGGAGTGATATCCAAGGATTAGATGGACTGCCTATATTTTTATCTATTCCATACTGTTACATAGTTATTGAACATGGCACAATGCTTATAGGGCTGCAGAGTGTCTACAGGTCATTCTACAGTGGATGACAACTGTGGGCCTTGTAATGTGGACACTGAGACATGTTCTGGGGGAGCAAGAGCAAAAAGTAGAAAAACACACCCTCCAATGGATATGGTTCTCACACAGGCAACCCCCCCCCCATAGACAGGATACTGTTCTTACACACACACACACTTGCCAAGACTGAGATTAGAACCCCTACCTATCCATTTATTGCTACTACAGTGTTATCCATTTATTGCATATGTCATGGAGCTTATAGGGTGAAGGTTGTCAAAAGGTAATTCTAAGGTGAGGAACATCACCAGCCCTTGTAAAGTATGGCAATGGGTGCTGTACTCGGTAAGAGAGCCCAAAAAAAACTTTAGACTACACATATACACACTTATGCACACACATTTGGCAGAACTGAGATTAGACCTCCTACCTAACTAGTTATTTTTACTGTACTGTTACGCAGTTATTACACATGCCACAGAGCTTAAAGGGCTGAGGTCTGACGAAAGGGACTTCTAAGGTGACTGTTCTCTGCAGGACTGCTAAAATCGAGCAACGGGAAGTGTACTGTGTTTGAATGGACCCAAATTTTTTAACTTATAAACACACACACACACACACACACACACACACACACACACACACACACACACACACACACACACACACACTTTTACATTTATCAGGACTGAGATTAGAACTCCTACTTAACTAGTGATTTGTATTTTAGTGTGATGCAGTTATTACATGTGCCACAAAGCTTATAAGGCTGATGACTCATGAAAAAGACTTCTAAGGTGACTGATATCTGCAGGACTGATAAAGTAGGGAAAGGGGAAGTGTACTGAGTTTGAATGGACCCAAAATCTTTAACTTATAAACACACACACACACACATTTGCCAGGTCTCAGCTTAGATCTCCTACCTAACTACTTATTTGTACTATTGTGTTATATAGTTATCGCATGCACCACAGAGCTCAGAGGGCTGATGTTGGACAAAAGGGACTTAAAAGGTGACTGTTATCTGCAAGACTGCTAAAGTACGGCAATGGGGAGTGCACTGGGTTTGAATTGACCCCAAAGCTTTACCTTATAAGCAAACACACATTTTTCCATTTGCCAAGACTGAGATTAGAACTCTTACCTAGCTAGTTATTTGTACTATAGTGTTATGCAGTTATCGCATGAGGCACATAGATTATAGGACTGAAGCCTGATGAAAGGGCCTTCTTAGGTGACTGATATCTGCAGGCACTGCTAAAGTAGGACAATGGAAAGTGCACTTGGTGGGGGAGGCCTGTTAATTCCTAGATTCTACTGACAATTCTGTAAGTGTATGAGCATGCCCAGTGTGACCTTCTATAGTAAATGTGAGACTCCATTCCAAGAACTGTTGTACTCCAGTCCAGTTTGTTTTGTGCTACAGCCATACCTCCTAACCTGTTGTTGCAGGATATCTGGAGATAGCCTATCAAGATGGGGAGACAATGGGCCATACAGTGATTGTGACTATTTCTCTCAGTAATGTATGGGTTGCTAGGGTTACAGGGCTTGCTTTAGCAGATATCTGACATATAAGACATTTGACACTATAATGTATTATTTCAGTACCTCATGACATACCTCCTCAGATATTACAGTGATTTACCAGAGGAATACAGGATGGCTGATGCATACACCAATATTATGGGCCAAATGCTACACATTCTTGCACAATCCAGCCTGTTGAGAGGTGTGCCTATGACCAACTGACTGCTGGAGCTGTGGAAATGGTCCAGCACCTTGGTGATATATTACAATGGTGGAATCTCTGTACATTTCTGTTCTGGCATGGTCTGATTTCCAGTCCACATTTGGGTAATATAAGTCAGGCAGGATCGGAGTGACAGGCAGACTCCAGATAGATTTGTAGGGGATAAGATATGTTGGGGGTGTCCTGGGTAAGATATGTTGGCCTATAGCTGCCAGTACTCTGCATAGGGGTCTTCTCAAAGGTTGACTGCACTTGGAGCATCTTCTGTGTGTCAGACTGTTTGATCAGCCTGGAGGTGTGTGTGTGTGTCTCACATATATGTATGGCCCACCTCATTTTGCTTGGCTGACTACATTTTTGGGGTCAGGATGTTGCACAGGATGAGTGATCAGGGAAGGGTGCATTACTCCCCATGGCTGTGGGCCAGGGTTCTGTGGGTGCAAACATGTCACCATCTTCCAGGGTTAAGACTGCCTGCAATGAGTGCATTATCATGTTTAGACTCTTAGCCCTGCCTGTCAACTGTACAGAATATCACAGACTGTCCAGATTCATGACTCATATATCTGGCCAGTTACCCAAACAAGTGTGGTTTTCAAAGAAAAGTGTTTTGCAAGTCACTCAGGGTTGAAGTCAGATATTACTGACAGTTGACATTGCAGTTTCAGACTTCATACCCTTCAGACATTCCATGCTAATACAATCATTCCATCAACTTTCTAATATTATTAGAGCAGTATTTCAAAGGTGCCCTTCTCTTTGAACCCTTTTTGTGCCATTATTCTTGGCTTTGTCCAGATTTCTGGCTCTCTGAAGCTGACAGGTTTTCTCCTAGCAGTTAGCAGCATGGCCTTTCTTTGCATTTTGTAGACTGTGTAATGTTGGTGTTATGGATCCCATGACACTCCCTAACAGGGCACTGTGGGTAAGTCATGGGCATTTGTCAGATGCCTATAGGCCAGGTGTGACAGATGCAGGCCATCTGTAACAAGTTAGAGTGCATTCCGATGATCATATGTTCCCAGGCTGCCGGCAGTGGACATACCTGGGATGGCACCAGTACGTTGACTGGGGTTGTTACTGACAATTGATTTCTGTTTGTGTTGAGCCATCACTCTAGTTGATGCCTGGATGCTGCTTAAGGCTAGAGACATGTTACTGCATTTCTATGGGACTATGGGGGGGGGGGGTGACACATCTGTGCACAATACACATTTGCAAAGACTGTGATGATATTTGCTTAACATTTTGGTCCCATTTAGCATAGTGGTGTTCCCTATCTTTGAGACTACAGGCATAACAGTTTCAACTACAGGTCAGATTGTTCTGGCATGAACATTTGTAGTTTCTGACTTCTTACCTTTCAGAGCTATACTGTCACTGCCAGACCTGCTGTGATATCACTGTGTAAGTCTGTAGGTGGGAAATTCATGGATGTTGCCATGTGTGGGCCTTTGCAAGATATTTCTGTATGGTTTTCTACAGCTGATCTGCTGGGTGAGGCTGGGGGTATGTGACCCCCACTTTGGCATCCATGCATGTGACCTATGACCCCCCTGTTATCTGGCTCACCACATATACTGCAGTGGTATTTGTCAACTAGGGTGGTACTGCATAGTGTGGTTAAGCCATTACTGGGAATACATGTCCTGCTGTCCCACGGAGCTGTCAGTTGTCTGCTGCTATCCCAGTAACCCACCCCATTCCCTTGCATGCTTGCATCAGTACCACAGATATGTTATCTGAACATTCTACTCCATTCATTTATTGTTAAGGAGACTGACTTACCTTGTACCTGAGGCAGTTGTGAGGATGGTGATTGAGGTCTGTGTGTGTGTGTGTGTGTGTGTGTGTGTGTGTGTGTGTGTGTGTGTGTGTGTGTATGTGTGCATTTTATAAATAAATTGTATTGTTTAGATTTGTAAGTTTTCTTAATTATACATATTACAAATGGAAAAAGTATGTTGCTTTATGGTTGACAGAAAGAAAAAAAGCACTGAGAGAAGAAACACTTTTTTTGCTAAATCACTTAGAAACAAGAAATTGTACTGCATCTTTTAACTTTTGACAGAATTAAATTTTGTATCATGAAATATAAATGGTTTACAATCACATTTTTAAGCGGCAATCACTCAGACTGGAATGGTTGAAAGACTGTTTTCCAGTTCTCTTAACACCGAACTGAAAATGGTCGGGCCAGTAACAACGAATGTCAGTGTGCATTTGCTGTTGTGTGGTCGACGTTTTGCTTTGAGATTGCACTACAGTGGGGATCGGGAAATGTACCCTTTTCCTTACTGTAGTGTGATCTCAGAATTTGTGTATGTAAGTAGCAGGGGGTGTGGGGGACTGTGCAAGGGGGCTTGCCCCCCTGCAAAACATTGGTTGGAAATCACTGGACTGCAAGGCACTTTCGGTAATGTCGACAATGCTGAATATGGATGTGTTGACATCATCGTTTTTGTCATTTTGCCTCATCGATGTTTTTATTTTCAGTATTTTTTTAGATTAAGTCATCACTCGACTGAGTGATTTTCAGAAATGTGATAGTAAAACTTAATAATCATACATATATATATATATATATATATATATATATATATATATATATATATATAGATTCACTTCATAACACTGAAAGCTCAAAACATTGAAACTCAAAACACTGAAACCAAAACACTGAAACTTCAAAATCTTGAAAACTCAAAACACTGAAAACATATATCATACATATACTGAGTTTAAACAACATAAAATCACAGCACTTTCCATCAAGTGTAAGCAGGGGTGCAAGCCCCCCTGCACCCCCCATGTGGGAGGCTGCACCCCCACACCTCCTGCTACTTATATATATCAACTCCAAGATTGCACTTCACTACACTAAGTGCAATCTTGGAGTTGATATATTTAAGTAGCAGGGAGTGTGGGGGGCCCATCCCCCCACATGGATTGTTCAGGGGGGCTTGCCCCCCTGCTTACACTTGGTGGAAAGTGCTATGATTTATGTTGCTTAAACTCAGCATATGTATGATATGTGTTTTCAGTGTTTTGAGTTTTCAATGTTTTGGTCTTCTATATTATGAAGTTTTCTCATTTTCAGTGTTTGGAGTTTTCAGTGTTATGAAGTGAATCCATATATATATATATATATATATATATATATATATATATATATAGAGAGAGCTATATCTATCTCTCTCTCTCTCCATATATATATATATATATATATATATATATATATATATATATATATATATATATATATATCAAAGTCAAAAGTCAAAGACAACTTTATTGTCATTCAGAACTACACAACAGTGTAGCTGAACAAAATTACAATCCTTCATTCTCAGTGCAGGAAACAGTTGCACATATAGACAGAGAAAAAATAATAAAATATCACAGTAGAATTTTAATAAGTTGCAATTTGTAAGTAAAGTCGGACAGCATTAACCCACACAAATCCCAGATCAGGAGACAAGGAAGACAAGGAACAATATGAAGGTAATATTGTCAAAGTAAAATTGAAACAATAGCAAATCTATGAATAGACTGAATTATTGCAGTTTGTATATTGCACTTTACAGTCCTTCAGTACGTAGATGTGCTACTTTAATATTGTACTTAGTTATTGCACATTCATAAAATAAGCCCCTTGATAGGCTAGTTATGTAACAGACGTCATGGTTTGTTTTTCCCAAGAGATCAACAGTCTAATGGAAAGTGGAAATAAACTGTTTTTATCCTGGTGATCTTACAATGCAGGTTTCTGTATCTCCTGCCTGAAGACAGGTGAGTGTACAGACCATTGGCAGGATGTTTGTGTAAATCCTCCAGAGGTGTAAGAGAGGTGCCAATGATTCTTTCTGCTGACATTACAACTCTCTTGAGAGTCTTGATTGTAACAGCTCCCCTACCAGACTGCAATGTTGTTTGTCAGGACACTTTCAATGGCACCCCTAAAAAATGTCTGAAGGCTGGAGCTTGGTAAATTTCCCTTCCTATGTTTCCTTAGAAAATGCAAGTGTTGCTGAACTTTTGTGACTGTGCTGGATGCGTGGACTGACCAGAAAAAGTTCTCCATGATATGAACACCCAAGAACTTTGTACTCTTGACCCTTTCCACTGTCATCTCTTTCATCACTAGAGATTTGTGTGGTACTTGAGATCTTCTGAAATCAAGACATTCCCTGAGATTCAATAAGCACTTTTTTCCCATGCAGGGACAGTGTAGCCGCTCCTGCATGGAATATGGCCGCCGAGCGATCCAGTAAACCACTGTTCAGATGTGCACGAGCCTGCTTACACTACTCCTGCATGGACACCACTGCATAATGCTAATTACCTCATTTGCTGGTGAAAACCATGTAAATGAGGTGAATTATTGATTCAGCATGCAGGCAGGCATCCGTGCAACAATAGTGTTAGTTGCAGAAATGTATTCGGCTACTAGCTTGGTGAGTGAGTGGTACATAAAGAAACTCCGTCTTTCTCAAATAACAAATAGGAAGCAGCAAGAACAATGTCCTTTCTTTTTTCTATTATTTTGCTTTGCTCAAAGAGCCACTTCGGAAATAAGTTTTCCCTTTTTCCATTATGTAAGACCCTTATCCAGAAGTGTTAACTGTCTCAGACTTGGCTGGTTGTATAAAGCTGTTAAAGTCCAACCTTTTTTTTGTTATACAACTCAGAGTAAGAAAAGTCCTAATGCTTTGCAAGTAAAGATTAGCAGAAGAAGGTTTAACAATTGTATCCTACTGTAAGTGGTTCTTACTCTGTAGTTTAGAAAGGTAAGGTGGAGATTGGTAAAAACAATCTTGACAGCGACCGCATATTTTGCCTGCTGCCCCAAGACGTAGTTGGTTTCCATCTTGGGACCCCACCCCCTCACCACCAATGTTTCAAGGGCAGTGGAGTAGTCATGACAGCAACTGGAAGTGATCCGGATGTGGTCAAATTTTGTTAACTTCTGTGTTTTTTTTTTCAGGCTTTCTGCACTTATTCCTTCTTCACTGACCAGGAATAGTGAATGCATTGTGTTTCCTCTGATGGATTTGGAAAATCTTTTATGTCTTGATTAATCCCTGACATGTAAAGGATTCCAGCAAGGGATTCTCTTTGTCTCAGTTCATCTCAGTTCAGGAACCCTGTTTAAATTTACAGGTATAATAAGCTTCTAAACATGGTTTGAGGAAGAAGGCATGTAACTCTCCAAATCTGTGCAGACACCCCCACCCCCCATTACATGGTACATCAGCAAGCAAGGAGAAACCCACTCCTTATTTCTCTGCAGGTATGGAAGATGTTCCAAGACCCATGCCTCACCCTCAGGTTGGCTTCACTCCCTCCGCAAGAAAACACTGCAGAAAAAGCTGAGCAGATCGCTGATAAACCCACATGTATGAGTATTATACTGGAAAATCTTCCTGGATCTGACTACATGGGGGTGTGCCAAAAGTAGACCTTTTTTATTCCCTAAAATCAAGACATCTGAGAACATTATATTGTTAAACACCGAGTTGGAAAGTAGGTGCCTTCTCCCTAATTTAGAAAATTATGTGTATAAACACTTTTCTTTTCTCTCCCATTCTTTGGATTCCAAGGGTTTTGCAGAATACTTACTTTTTCTGTTTCTTGGACATCCTTGGGTTGAATTAGGTCTTATTTTTTCTTCTTTGTCTACCATCTTCCCTCTAATTTTCATTCAAGCCCCCCTCCTCTCTTCTTCATCTTGCTCAACAACCTGGAGGTGGAGATTGGGTGCCTCTGGAGTGAACCTTTTTGTAAAGGGTGGATCACCCCTCTGTTTACTCATGCTGTGGTGTTTGAGGTAAGAAAAGCCTGAGGATGGTATCTGGTGACTTCCCTGTAATGCCATGATGGGAATGCATCCCATTCCTAAGTCAGGTTATGATTAGAGTTCATAAAATTAGTAATGTTTCAGTCTTTGTTAGCAGAGTGCTCTTCTCAGTACCTGCAGTGTCCCAAGAATTGCATCCTCCTGTAATTCACATGGTTTTACATGATAGAAAGCATGTCTAAGTGCAACTGTAAATTGCTTTAATTAGATCTGTTGCTCCTACTACCAATGGAACTGTCTGGGCATTTTCATCCACATTGCTCTTGTTTCTGCCTGCAAATTCTGGTATTTTACAACTCTGTCTCTATATGTAAGATGCTGTATTAACTGGGTGTAGCAATTTCAGTGATCCTTGGTACTTTTGTCCATTTTTCATGAAATACTAAATCTGTTTTTCTCAAATGTATTTTGTAACTATTGGTAATGGGTGGCCCCATGTGATTGCTTGTTTGACATTTACTAACCAGTTGGTGTAAGTCAGACCGTCAATATTTTATAAGTATATGTCAGTCAATACTTTATGCATCTCACTACTATTTGTACCTTTGGAAGTAATGGAAGACATACTTGTGCAACAATGAATGCTGTTTACTTACTTCTTGCTTCACTTACACCTCATTTTTAAATAAGGAAACTTGCAGACAGTCAAGATAAAGGGCCTCTGATCACTTCTGGAATGAAAAGTATAGTACATTATTTAGACATTCAAAAGTTATTAATTCATAGGTATGCACTACACTAATGATCACTAGGTTTGGTTTCTTGTGTCGTTATTGATTTCCATGATTCTTTCCATGGCTTTGCATATGAGATTAGTAAGACTTATAGGTGTCTAGATGGCCTATTTTCTGCATACTGTGAAATGTTACTGAAAGGTTGTTTGTGGAAATATTGTGGAAATATCTCATTCTGGTGCTTGTGTAAACATTAACATTTTACTGAAGGGGTTGCTTGGGTGAATGTTTCATTTTGGTGCATGTACATACCAGGAACTGTTACTGAAGGGTTGTTTGGGGAAATATTTCATTCTGGTGCTTGCGCATACATCATTTCATTGAAGGGGTCGCTTGGGTGAATGCCTTCTTTAGGTGACTGCACATACTATGTAATGCTGTGGAGGGGTCGTTTGGTGAAATGTTTCAGTTTGGTGATTGTGCATATCTCAACATTTTCCTGAAGGGGTCGCTTGGGTGAATGTGGCATGTGTATACCTGCACGTAATAATGAAGATTTTGCTTGGAGAAATAATTCATTGTGTATCAGGGATGTGCTTGTGCATACATGGTCAGACTGCTGAAGTGCCCGCTGGGCAGAATGGTTTATTGTGTGATTTTGGTGCTTTTGCATACACAACACAAACAACTGATGGGTTTATTGGGGAAAATAATTCATTACTGTGTCATGGAAAAGCTTTTGCATTACTGGAAAATCCATTTGTCCATTTTATTGTCCCGGGAGCTGGCTCTGTTATACTGGTTCACTGGCTTAGTGTAATTCATAGCATCATAGCCACAGTCTGTTCTCTGAGCTGATCTGCTGATCTATTTGTTAGAATATTGTAGTACAAATACGGTGTAAGAAGCATAGGTTATCTTTACCTCTGATTTCATAGATGGTTATTATAAAGTTTTTTTTTTATGTATCCAGCTTTCAAGTGTGTACTTGAATGAACTGGGAACAAATGAAATGTGACTGGAATGAATATCTTAACTTGTGATAAACATGTGCCAGTCTCTCCTTTATTGGCCAAGTCTTTGTCTACTTCTATGAATTAATTCTTCCCTTGCTGTAGTTTAGTAATTTCTTATCTGTTAACAATATGCACATACTGTCTTCAGGAACACTGCTGATAAATAACTCTAGAAATGTTGGAATGCTGACTTTTGGCATTGCTCAACCAGATATTTTGGACATTAGTTCTGCCTTTTTTACTTTTGTGTCGTATTGTAACCAGAGGGATGGTTAGGTGAGATAAATGAATTACTACTTTTTGGAGTAATTCTTAAATGGATCGACCAGATAAGTTACACATTTGCAACTTTATTTCACTTTCTGATTTTACTCTGTAGTTGCCTCAGTGAGATAAAAGTTATTACTAACAGACTACTACCAGCATGGAGCTACCATATATTTTGTGCAATATTTCTGGCTTTGTCAGTCATGTATGGATTTTAGGTGGGAGGAAGGGGTCAGTAATATAATAATGAATCTGTGTTACATAACACCTGCACCAGGTAATATAATTAATGTCTACTCAACAGGTTATGTGCATCAATTATCACCTGTGTCTGAGCATGCAGAACTTTGCAGTAATAATATGCAGGTCATTATCACATTAACAATGAATGCAGTTACAACATAACACTGAGTCATTCTCACTTTTCATATAAAACTATCAGCAGCTCTCACTGTTATTCACATAATTAGAAGTCATTGTCATATTGATGAACGCACAAGCTAGATTTGTTTTTTGTCACCTTGAAGTCTCTGTGGAGTTATTTCAAGCCCCCCCCCCCCACCCACAACCCTCACCAGTTTCTTTCTGTCATTTTTTTTAATTTATTTAATACACAGTAATGTACCCATTGTGGTTACATGGATCATATTTTTGTGAGCTACTGCAATTGAACATATTATCAAGTAGTCATTTTGTCATTTTGTGAGAACTGACATAATTCCTCACCAGAACTGGAGACATGCCAACAGCTAACAGGCAGCGCACAAGGTCAGACGGTTATAGAATGGGTTCATGTGTGGACTGATGCTCAGGGTCAGTGGATATCACCTAAATGAAGATGGCATTGACCTGTTCATGGCTGATCTGCACAATGGCATTATGGCAGCAATGCATGACATACTGGCAACAAGCACCTAGTGACAAAAGATAGAAAACTACCATGACAAGTAGGAGCAGTATGGCAAGTGAAAGTCCATTACATTTCATGAAAACCTTTTGCACTACTTAGAACACAGTAAAAGAATTGTAATTGTACCTTTGCTAAGGAACATGTCAACAAGCTAAGTAATACCCCAGTTGAAGAAACTGTTAGTCCTTTCAACATGGTAAAAGAACTGTCTGTATGCTGTACACATGTATAAATATCGGATTTTATTTAGGACTTACATTATGGAAATTATGATTTTTTTTCATGCTTTGGGAAATAACTTTACTAGGGAGCATGTCACTGAGCTAAGTAATACCTCATTGTGAAGACAGTGTTAGTCCTTACAACATGGTAAAAGAACTGTGCCCATGGGCTGTATACATGTACAGATATCAGCTTGTTTAGGATTTAGGTTATGAAAATTATGACATTTTTTCATATTTTGGTAAATAACATTGCTAGGGAACTTGTCAACGTGCTAAGTAATACCTCATTTTAAAGACAGTCCCCTGGATTCTGCAAGCCTTGCACAGCATGCAGGATTAGTGCAGGCACTCCAGCAGGCAATGTATCTGCCGTGCAATCCAGGAATTACCTGTAGGGGTGTGCACGAGCACTCCTGCACTAGTCCTGCACTGACTCAGCCCCTGTATGCAAATTAGCCCATTTGCAGGAGAAATCCATGTAAATGAGATGAATTTGTCATCCAGGAAGCTGGAAACCAGATGTACAGGACTAGTTTAATATGCAGAAATGTACTCCACCAGTAATGGACTACATTTCTGCAAATTCCAAAACAGAGCCATGACAGCCATACCAGCTCCAAATAAAGGGTGAATATCATCTATAAAGCATCCCGATGGCCAAGTATAAGGCCATTGGCATGGAAACAGATGGAAAAAAAAAATATTTATTTTTTTAGCCAATCTCGGCTGTTTAAGCGTAGGGCAGCAGCACACAAATGGGATCGGGGAAAAATAAGAAAATAAACCTGAAATAAGCATTCTATCTAAAATCACTATTCTGCCATTATAGTCAATGGCAGGCAGAAGACAACATGGCCAATAATATGGTGAATAGTGGTTGCTAAGGGGGGAGGCTCAGTGTGGGACATGTAACTATGCATTAGCAGGCATCCCTATGCAAATGAGGGGAATGATAGTGAATCCCAGATTTCCCCTGCATGCTAGTCAGGTCCCAACAGTGTAAGAGCAGGAATAGCTTGGTGCAAGCCTAGGAGTTAGCTGACATTACAGGGGGTGTGTCAGGCATACTGTAAGTGGATTGTAGCCCTGTGGCTCGGGTTTGCTCCTAGCTTAGCACAGCTAAGCAAGAGGGTGTGTCTGAGGCTGCCTAGCACTCAATACATTGCATAAGTGGGTGTGTGCACTGCTCACCGGATTTAAAAAAAAAAAAAAAGTAAACCAGGAAATGGCAGCTCTGTACATATATGAGCACTGTGTTTGCATGGCACACCCCCGGGCTTAAACAGGAAGGCAATGGGAAGGGAAAACAGCAGTAGGAAGGTAATCTAGGAAAACTAGCATAACTGGCAGATGAAATGTATCAGAATCTGCCAAGTACACAGGCAGCAGACCAGCCCAGCCAAGAACACTAATATAAACTATGCAGACACCCCCCCCCTGTTTTTTCCTATACTCTACACCACCGGTGTATACAAGTGGGGAAGTTTTAACAAACAAAGCAACAAAATGATAGGGGCTACAATAGCTATCATACAACAACATGTGTAAGAGGCTGAGGGTGGTGAGATGTGAATGCTGTTGACCAACCCACAGTGAGGAGATGAATAAGAGTGTACAGACCCAGGGTAACCTACCAGAGGCTACATGAGCTGGAGATAGTGGAGCACTATTGGGTGGACAGGGACCTCCTACAGCAAACTGTTGAGCTGTGCCACCCACACCTGACACACAGAACTAACAGAGGGCAACCCATCCCAGTGGATTTCAAGGTAGGTGTAGGCCTAAGAATACTAGCCACATGTACCTTCCAAAGACCAACTGGGGATTTGATGGTGATTTCAAAGGCATCAGCATCCAGGGTACTCCACCAGTTCCTGGATGCCATGTCAGCACATGCCGGTGAGCACGTATATTTCCCCAACACCTGTGAGGCATTGGCCAGTATTAAGCAACTGTTCCACCAAATAGCAGAATACTCTGAGATAGTGGGTGCTACAGACTGCATGTACATACACATGAAAGCACCACCCAGTGAGCAGGGTCGGGTCTACATGAACCGCAAGGTATTCCCCTCCATTAACTGCCAGGTTGTGTGCAATGCCCAGGGCATAATAATGAATGTATGTGTGCTGGCTGCCCTGGAAGCTATCACGATTCCCACATCTGGCATCTGATGCAGCTGTACCACAGATTTTCCAATTGGGAAATCCCTTATGGTCACCTATTGGGGGATGCTGGATATGTACTGGAGCCATAGCTGATGACACCCATCAGAAATGCAAATACCAGAACAAGAACTCCATAATGAGGCACACGCACAGACCAGAATTATAATAGAGTGTGTGTTTGGGATGTTCAAGTCATGGTTCCAGTCCCTGGGCACATCTGGTGGAGCCTTGCAGTACTCACCAGCTACATGTACCCAAATTGTCATTGTATGTGCCATGCTACACAATATGATCCTGCGGAAACAGCTGTAGCAGGAACAGCAAGGGGCAGGGCCACACCCCCCCCCACCATTGCCAAGGTCTGCACAGGCACAGAGTGACTTGAAGGAGGAACAACCTGAGCCTGCTCCAGTAGACAGAAGGAGGCATGCCCAGTATGCCCTGGCCTTGGCAAATAGGCAACGCATAGCACATACACTGACACAGGAGGGACACAGGGAATAACACATTTCTCTGAATCTCACATACAGCAAAAGGGATGCCAAACATGACACTACCTGTGCTCAACCATATATAGGGATTGCACTATGTGCATCTGACATAGGCAGTCCTGCAGCACCACCCTCAATACTGGGACACCCACAAGGTAAGTCACTCAACCTACCAATTGCCAAATGGAGTAGAATGTGCTGTTACCTGTATCTATGGTATGGATGTGAGCATGCAAGGGGAATCAGGTAGCTAAATGGTATGCCAGTAAATGGTAGACACCTATAGTGGCACCATGAGATGTGTAACAAATACTGGTGTCACCATAGTAGCTGGTACTACACAGGGTGACAAAACCCACTGCAGGAAATGTGCTGGGCCACATGTGTGTTCATATGACTCACACATTCCAGTCAGGGAGGTTCACATACCAAACAGCAGTCTCAGTCAGCTGGACAGATGTAGACAAACACAAAAAAAGGCTGTGCTATGGCCTCTGAATGATGCCTATAGTTAACCTTCCCCCCAGGCCTACACAGACAGACTGCAGCAGGTCAGGCAGTGGGATGTTAGTTCTGAAGGGTAGGAAGTCAGAAACTAATATGTAGGTCAATCAAAGCTAAGACCTGTAGTAGACTGATATGCCTCTAGTCAGCATGATAGGATAGAATACAGAATGAAATGGAGTACCTGCCATACCAGTACAGTCATAGCAAATGTGTACAAGTGTCAGGTGTGCCCTCCTATCCTATGTAGAAATGTAGAAATAGCCAGGTGTGCCCCCAATCCTGTGTAGAAATGTAGAAACAGTCAGGTGTGCCCCCACAATCGTGTGTAGAAATGTAGAAAGAGTCAGGTGTGCCACTTCCCCCAATCCAGCGTAGAAATGTAGTAACAGTCAGGTGTGACCCCCATCCTATATAGAAATGTAGAAATAGTCAGGTGTGCCCCCCAATCCTGTGTAGAAATGTAGAAACAGTCAGGTCTGTCCCCCACAATCCTATGTAGAAATGTTGAAACAGGTGTGCCCCTTCCCCCAATCCAGCATAGAAATGTATTAACAGTCAGGTGTGCCCCCCCTCCCACAATCCTGTGTAGGAATGTAGAAACACTCAGGTGTGCTCCCCCAACCCTACTTAGAAATGTAGTAACAGTCAGGTGTGTCCCCAAACCGATTTAAAAATGTAGTAATGGTCTGGTGTGCCCCCCCAATACGATGTACACACGTTGTAACAGTCAGGTGTGCCCCCCCCGCACAACCCTATGTAGAAATGTAGTAGCATGTATGTGTAGGTATAATACCAGTGGAGCCCAGATGCACAGTGGTGGCCAAGGTAGCAGGATAGGTTGTAGCATTTGCACAATATGCAGGTCTGTGTGTGTTAGGTTGGTGTGTCTTTCATATTATGTGACAGTGGTCAGTATGTATGCATGTTGAGGTAAGACCTGGTGGCCATTGCCCACAACTGCTGATGACAGGGACAAGTCCTCACAACTGCAGTGCCAAAGACAATACCCACCAGTATAACACATGCTAGCAGTAAGCCATTGTAAATGTATTGGTAATATGTGTCTCCATCTGAAAGACTGACATGGCATGGCTGTTGGGCTAGATATACAAGCAGTACATAAGGGAATGTACCCCATACATACAGTATGCATTGTGTCACTGTGAAATGGACACACCCTTGGAATTGTACATACAGGTATGCATCACATTATCTGGTCCTGTAGTAGGGGATACTGGTGTTGTCTGCCCGAACACTCGCAGATCACAAAGGAGGTAGGACTGTTGTATTGGGAAACAGCTGATGTACCTACACATGCCAGCATAACTGGAATGCCCAATGCATATCTGTGTGACAGATACAAGTAGGTGTCACCCAGCTCACGCAAACACCACCCACAGGTGCCTCTCTGGTTGTATACCTGCTGTAGGGAATGGGTACAATCTGACCCCACCTGTATATGGCAATAGTGAAAGAATGCAGGATGCAGTGCAGATGTCCTTTGCAGGTGTGTTGTTTGCCATAGGTAGCATCCTGCCAGCATCCACACCACCCGATTAAGACTGATAGAAGGTATTGGCATGAACACCTAGCACACCTACCCTGCCACCCCAGGGGAATATACTGTATGGTGGTCTGAGACTGTAGGACTGACAGAATGCAATGGTCTGCCACATCTGGCCCGCATCAACACCTAATGGCCCACAGGCCTCTGTCAAAGGCCTGTGTCTCACACGTACTGCCAATGCATGTTATGTCATGGACACCCAAATAACGACACAACATACTCCACATAAGCCATATGCAAGGCCATGTGAACAAACCACAGTAACATGCCCACCATGTCCCACTGCCTGAACTGTGGACCAACACACAGCTGTGATGGGGTGATAACCTTAGGGAAAGTATCAGAGAATGTATGCATAATGTATGGAAGAGGATAGAATAACAGAAGAGGGGTGGGAACATGGGCAGCATGGAATGTGCAAGGTCCAACACAAAGCTGTGTGCACACACTATCCCTGGCTGTAAACACATAAACGTGTCGCTACATACCTGCCTGTACACCACAATAGGGGTAATGTCCTGGCTCATGGCCCCTGCCTCTGGGTAACCTGTGTGAATCTGTGCAGCTGTGAGGTATTGCCATAGCATTATAAGGCCATACTGTCATGTTGATAGATATACAAGTATAGGATCCTCTGCCAGCACGGTACCAAGGTGCTGAACCAGATACACAGACTCAGCAGCAAGTGTCTGCAGCTCCCCCTACAGAATGGCATAACTTACCATGAATATGTAGGCATCTTCCCACAATACTGCACACAGCTGCAGTCACCCTTTCCCCCCAAGACATCACTCTGAGTAGGAATGTCCACCTGACAGTACATGAGGACAGAAAACATCACAATGTATAACAGTACATATCTCTGAATATCTCTGCTAACAGCAGTACCATGTAGCTGAAGCAGAACAGATACAATCACCTACAGTATACACTATCCCCTGCACACTTTGTCCCCATATTGTGAAATGATTGACGGATACCCTGCAGAAACAGTTTGCTACCTGTAGGTGTAGAACACAAAGTTCTGCACTGGAGTACAAACTACCTGGAATGGATCCACACATTCAATACAGAAGGGCATACTCAGCATGCTCACACACTTAGAGAAATGAAGGCAATGTCAGACAACAACATACTGAAAGGTCATACTGGGCATGCTCACACACTTAAACAAATGAAGCCCATGTCTGCAAACAACAGTGGACCAGACATATCTGACAGTTGCAGATGATAGTGCAGACACTCATCAGTATGCACCACTCATGCTTTGCACACACAGTTGATAGGAATACAGACATATATCCAAGGACAACACACTATAATAAACCAAAAGTAGACATACATAGATGTGTGGAAGAGAGTGACTGTGACAAGGAGCCATCCATTATGAGGCCTGTCCCACCCACCACACAGCCAAATGGCTATAACCACATGAGGTTCAGATGTCACTCACTGTAGACATTAGCCACCTGTATCTGTCAGTATTACAGACTATGTGGTGCAAGTGCTAGCTGTGCAACATGACTGTACAAGGAAGTAGTCATCTAGCAGCTGTATACATGTACCTGTGGAATATAACCTTGCGTGTACCCGCATGTGGTGTGTCAACCTCTAGATGAATGGGTTATGGCCCATGCACATACACTGCCCTCCCCATAGCCATACTATGACAAGCCTGCTGAGGTCATCCACTTTGAAATACACTTTTGGAAAAGCTATAGCCCAGTAATCTCCATGCTGCATCCTATAACTGTATACTGCTGTAGTGTAATAAAAAATTAGGTAGGAGTTTTAATCCCAGACATGGCAACTGTGTGTGTGTCTCTGTCAGTGTAGAGAGCAATGGCTTTTTAGGATTGTCACACTCACTACAATTCAAATACTCTGCTTTGGCAAGACTGCTGATGTCATTCACTGTGAAATACACCTTTGGGGAAGTTGTAGCCCAGTAATCTCTGTGGCCCATCCTATAACTGCATACTGCTGTAGGGTGATAAACTAGTTAGGTAGGAGTTCTAATCTCAGAGATGACAACTGAGTGTGTGTGTGTCTTCGTCTGTGTAGAGAGCAATGCTTTTTAGGCTAGTCATACTCACTACAATTCAAATGTCATACTTTGGCAAGGCTGCTGATGTCATTCACTGTGAAATACACCTTTCAAAAAGCTGTAGCCTAGTAATCTCCCTGGCACGTCCTATAACTGCATACTGCTATAGTGTGATAAACTAGTTAGGTAGGAGTTTTAATCCCAGACATGTCAACTGTGTGTGTTTCTATCTGTGCAGAGAGCAATGCTTTTTAGGCTAGTCACACTCACTACATTTCAAATGCTCTACTTTGGCAAGGCTGCTGATGTCATTTACTGTGAAATACACCTTTTGGAAAGGTGTAGCCCAGTAATCTCCATGGTGTGTCCGATAACTGTGTACTGCTGTAGTGTGATAAACTAGTTAGGTAGGTGTTCTAATCCTGGACACAACAACTGTGTGTGTGTCTCTCTGTGTAGAGAGCAATAATTTTTAGGCTAGTCATACCCAATTCAAATGCCCTAGATTGGCAAGGCTGCTGATGTCTTTCAATGCGAAATACACCTTTGGGAAAGTTGTAGTCCAGTAATCTCTGTGACATGCACTATAACTGTGTACTGCTGTAATGTGATAAACTAGTTAGGTAGGAGTTCTAATCCCAGACTTGACAATTGTGTGTGTGTGTCTCTGTCTGTGTAGGGAGCAATGCTTTTTAGGCTAGTCACACTCACTACAATTCAAATGCCCTACTTTGGAAATCCTGCTGATGTCACTCACTGTGAAATACATGTTTGTGGAAGGAGTTCCCCAATAATCTCCATGGATAATCCTATAACACCTTCATTCTGTAGTGTGAAATAGAACTCTGGTGGGGGTTCTATTCCCACACATGACAGTAGTGGATGCTTTGTGTGTGTTTCTATGTCTGTGTGGGGAGCAATGCATTCTAGGCTGGTCACACTCACTACAATTCAAATACTCTACTTTGGCAATCCTGCTGATGTCATTCACTGTGAGATACACCTTTGGGGAAGGAGTACTCCAATAATTCCCATGGTGTGTCCTATAGCAGCTTCATTCTAGGCTAGTCACACTCACTACAATTCAAATGCCCTATTTTGGCAAAGCTGCTGATGTCATTCACTGTGAAATACACCTTTGGGGAAGGAGTACTTCAGTACTCCCAGTGGTGTGTCCTATAACAGCTTTATGCTGTAATGTGATATAGAACTCGGGTAGGGGGTTCTATTCACCCACATGGCAGTTGTGGATGTCTTGTGTGTGTTTCTATGTCTGTGTAGAAAGCAATGTATTTTAAGCTATTCACACATTACAGTTCAAATGCCCTACTTTGGCAATCCTGCTGATGTCATTCACTGTGAAATACACCTTTGGGGAAGGAGTGCTCCAGTAATCTCTGTGGCATGTCCTATAACTGCGTAGGGCTGTAGTGTGATATACTAGTTAGGTAGGAATTCTAATCCCAGACATGACAGGTCACTGTGTGTGTGTGTGTGTGTGTGTGTGTGTGTGTGTGTGTGTGTGTGTGTGTGTGTGTGTGTGTGTGTGTGTGTGTGTGTGTGTGTGTGTGTCTGTGTTTGTCATTTGTGTCCTGTGTGAAGGTGGGTGTGAGTGTGTAACAAATGGACTCTTTGTGGAACGAGTTTTGCAACATTCTTATATGGTGGCCCTAGTATATATCATAATGTCCACTGTACAGGGTTAACATATGTGAAATAGCCAAGAGGCTGGGGTGAAAATCCATACCCCTACATGTGACTTCAAGGCCAGGTGAACAACGTTAGCAACCCTTGTATTACCCAGAGAACACTCTCAACCCATGTCTCATACACACGCACACACTTGCCTAGGCAACAGCCGCTATGTTGGTAGTACCCTGCATATTTGCCACTGATAGTAACCATGGTGTGATTGCAATGGGCTACAGAGGGCATGGTACCCTGTCCATCAGTCCAATAGGCATGTACATGCCGACAGTGCACCTCCCCCATGTTCCCATTGGACACCATCAAATGTGACCCACAAA
This sequence comes from Protopterus annectens, assembly GCF_019279795.1. NCBI lineage: Eukaryota > Metazoa > Chordata > Ceratodontiformes > Protopteridae > Protopterus > Protopterus annectens. The sequence continues at coordinate 1,557,346,959 of NC_056733.1, forward strand.
GGGCATACCCATGCCTGAAAAACATGCCCTGTATGGACAGATGTCACTGACACTAGGGAATACTGGTATCATGCTATCAATGTCGGTGTAGGGTGAACCTGTTGTCCATTAACAGTTCCGACCACATGAGGCCAGGACTGGCACATCTGATGATAACAATTTGTGTGCACAACATGGGCCAGACACCCCAGGTACAGTTATACATGTCACTGTACATGCATGTGGGAGGTGTGCACATCCCAGACACTGTCCATGTCATGGACTAAGGAACACATACATGGTTAGCAATGCACAGCATTGGACTCACGCAATAGTCACCCAAGTGACCTGATGGTGAATACAATACCCAACTGTGTGGGCAAATCCAGACCCTGCATCCCAGAGCCACAATGCAGACCATTGTCATGTGGACTAATGCAAGGTATACCCATCACTTAGCCTTGTATAGCCATATGGCACAGTCGACCACTACACACCCGTGAAACAATGCACCCATGCATGTCAGTGCTGGCACCTTGTGTCTGTGTGTGTGTTGTATAATGCATGTGTCCACATTCACACTCACTACAACCACCATTTGTATACTGAGGCATGCTGTCTGATGATAGACACCTTCACATACCCTTTGCTCATATAATCTCCGTATGACCCCTGTGGTGCATGAGTGACGAGTTTTATTCCTGGCCCTGTCAAGTGTGTCAATGTGTGTGCATCCCTGTGAGAGTGTGGCTGTGTTGACACTGATACCTATTCATGCAGACAGGCACATGTACTACACCTACCGTATAGCTACCATATCCCTGTAGCAGATGTCACAAACCATCACATGTACGTTTTGAGGTCTCCTCAACATGTAACCTATGTGGCACATCCAATAACTGCATAGATATGGGATAGCACTACATCGTCATTAGGGTTTGATACCCTGTACTGGTAGGTGTGTGACACAAACAGGCTTAAGTTTTCCTCTCCCACCCCTCCCTGACTTTTCTTTGTTTCTGTCTGCCTCTCACACTCCCTCTCTGGTGTATGTAGACTTACACCTGCTTTGCTTAGGCAGCAGCATGTGTATTTTAAGTGATGCTCATGATCAGCTAATGACCTCTACACAAATTGTAGCCCTCATCTAGCTGATTCCATGTGGAACAGCTGTGGTAACATTCCCATAGCCAATTGCATGGAAACACACTCCAATATCTAGGAACATCATGTTGGTGTTGGGCCTTTTCATTCACTGTGAGCAGGAATTTGATCTGTTGTTTGGCAAAAAGCATCTCAGATGGATTGGGGATTTACCTTTAACAACACACACTGTGGAAACAGGCCAACACACAGGAGGGGGATGTGCCTGACCTGACTCCAGACTGTAAGTGCTGCTATACTGCATTTGGAGTAATGTTGGTTTAACAGGGTGTCTATGGATATGGCTGTCCTACATGTTTTAATACTTGCCATGCCAGTGCTATGTTTATGAGGAAACCCCCATCTGTAGGGTCATCTGCAGACTGAGCAGTGTCTGGTGCCTTTTTGTTTCATGTGTTACCCACAGAGGACCTATCTGTGAACTGCAGGAGGTAGTGTGAGGATTGCAGTCTGTAGATGGTGACAGCCATGAGAGTTACTGACTTCATATCCCTCATAGGACATATGTTGCAACAAACCCTGTTACAACAGTAAATGTATGAGGTTATCACAACAACATGTCAATTTTGGCCCTGTGAATGTGCCTCGAGCCACACCTCTGTCAATCTTTGTACATATGTCATGCAGTAAGATGTGCATATGTGCTGTACACCATAATTATTGACATCATATCTGATAACAAGGAAGTGAGATATCAGACTGCTACACATGTTATATATAGTAGGGGTTAAATTTGATGACATAACCTGGTCATTCTGTGGTTCTGTGTACAGTACTGAGGTCTATGTACATATGGTGATTGTCGACAGTGTGTGTATTGTTAATATATATACCTTGGCCTGTGTACCGACTGTGGTAGATGTCATTGTTCTTGGTCCCATTCTATCTGATGTTACATGCTGCTCCACTGTATGTTACCCTATCGGCTTACATGTTTGTAGGGCCATATACACACATGTCCCATACCACAGACAGGCATCGGACCACACTGTGTAGCGGCCCAGTATATGTAGGGTTA